>NW_010548278.1:0-78917 GCF_000687285.1 Phaethon lepturus
CATGAACCCATGCTGGCTGGGCCTGATCCTGCACATGCCTTGTGACAGCCTTCAGGATGAACCGTTCCATAACCTTCTCCAGTACGGAGGTCAGGCTGACAGGCCTGTAGTTCCTGGGATCCTCCTTCCACCCTTTCTTGTAGATGGGCGTCACATTGGCAAGCCTCCAGTCATCTGGGACCTCCCATGTTAACCAGGACTGCTGATAAATGATGGAGAGTGGCTTTTTTTTTTTTTTTTTCTTCTTCTCCCCCTTCCCAGTAAGCTACACCTCCAAGGGAGACTCTTGAGATCCCATCAGGCCCCATAGACTTGTGGGTATCCAGGTGGCATAGCAGGTCCTTAACTGTTTCCTGCTGGATTATGGGGAGTTTATTGTGCTCTCCATCCCCATCTTCCAGCTCAGGGAGCTGAATACCCTGCGGATACCTGGTCTGGCTTATCCACGATTTTCATAATAAAAAGAAAAACAAAAAACATTTCCCATGCCTATACATCTTAACCGTCCTAAGTATGTAATTTGTTTAGTGAACTTAAATTTGGTTTAAGTCAGAAATTATGTAGGCAGGTTATATCTCTAACTTTTCGTTTTTCTCTGTGATTTCATTTGCCTGATGCTATAATTGCAAAAGATAGAAAAGAGTGCATAGTTCAGTCTGGTTTTCAAAACTGAACCTGTTGCCATTTCCTAAAGCTAGCAGTTATTTTAAGATTAAGTGATGGTTGTTACAAGCACTCCACATCTTTCTGTTTGCTGAATTCTACTATGACGGTCAGTTCATTAGTCATGATTTTGTGGTATATAACTGTAATTTAATCCAATTATACCTCAACATGATTGCTGCCTTTTTTCCTAAACCCTCTCCAGAGGTTTCATAACTCTATTCAACAGGAAAATTTCAGCATCAATAGAAATATCTGTGTGTTATAGTTTTGTAGTGATCTATTTCCAGGAAAATTCTGTTCTACAGGTGATTTCTACATGTTTCATTTTTCTTTTTTCTTTTGTACTGCAGAAACTATTGTTCTTTTCACCTGGCCCATTGTGATGACTTGCTGGTGCTTCACCAGAGATCACCTTCTCCAATGTCTTGCTATTACCATGATCAAATTAAACTCAAAGCAGGCATTCTCAAACTAGTTGTGAAGTTTGCTGTTTCTATTCCAAACCTGAAAAGGTCTTGTGCCCCCAGAGTGTGTTTGTAATATTACTTAGTCTGATAAAAGGTTATTTTCCATACAGACCCTGGCTAAATTCATGTTCTTTTCCTCAAGTCATTATCTGTGAATCTTCCTTTGCTCAGAGTATTATCTTCTGCTTACTGATGCTCAGGTCATAGTGAATGCCAATTTATTTAGTGCAGATGCCCTGTAGCTCCAGAGCTCTCCTGCTAATAATTTACAGTGCATGCTGATATGCAGTTTTGAGGTAGCTCATATTGCTGGGCTTAGGGATATGGAGAAAGAGCATGTGCTGCTTCTGATTCTTTGATTACTTGACTCATAAGTAAATCTGAAGAAGAAATGGGATCTATTAATTTCAGTGGTTTCTACAGTGAAATTAAACTTGAACATGATCCTGCTCTGTGTCAAGCTTCCCACTGTGTTTAATATCAGGCCCTTTGATACTGGAGTGAATTGTTTGCAGTCAAAATTGATCATGGTGAATTCCTGCTTGTTAAGAGAGAGAGAGAGAGATGTTTTTAATTATACATAAGAGGAACAGGAAATTAAGAAAAGCTTGTTGGTTTGGTTATTATGGTACTGAGATACGTTGCATCCAAGGGACAGCAAACCAATGCTATCCCTAGTTATGCTGATCTGTATCTGAAGCTGGTGTTCAATGAAAGTGTCATATATTACATATATGTGTCTTCTGTTTGGGGGAGTTTTTTATTGTATTTTTTCTCTTTTTTGAACAGAACACTTCTGTGTTATAGACATTGACAGTTGTTCACCTGTGGCTCTTTTTAGATTTTTTTTTTTCCCATGGTATGCTTTTATTTCCTCACTGTAAACATAATCCATATGTTCTCTTAAAACATAGGAACAATTTGGATGATGTCTGTAGCATGACTTGTTAAAAAGGCTTCTGTTATAATCCATTTATTGCATTACCATTTAATACTAGCTGAGAAAAAGAATACCCTAAGATTTTTGTGTAATTTCAGTCACAGTAGTATAATTCCATGGAAGCAAAGTCTGTTATCAAAAAAGCAGCTGAGTTATAAGGTGTTATAATAGGTCGAATAATTACTTTCATTCTTGCAGCTATTGAAATCTCTTCTCTGCTTTAGAACACAGAGTGTCATAATCACAGGATCTTCCCCCCCTTCTAGAGAGTGAGCACTTTTTAGTGATTGTAATTTTCACTTCACTGCTTTCAAACTGCTGTTTTTTGAATGTCTAGAGAGAATACTTTTTTCCCCTCAAAGGAAGTGTAGAAAGAAAAGCAGCCTAGAAATAAAACTAAGACAAATCTGGTTATCTCATTTATCAATTCATCAAACTTTGTTGAAAGTCAATTTTAATCTTTTTGGCAGGTTTACTCTTTTGAGATTGTGCTCATTTAAAAAATATGGTGGCTTTTCCCTGGGTGTACTCCCATATGCACAGCGAATTCCTACAAGTATCAAATGTGAGAGGAGTTGTGTATGAATTGGGATGAAAGTAATTCTGTACCACTGTCCTTACTTGGTCACAATTAACATGGAAAGTGATGTGATTTTATCAAACTACAAATTGCATGGTTGGCAACTGTAATTTTACGCAGGATTAGTGCTTCTGACATTGATGTGATTAGAGTCAGGGCTGTATTTATTTTCCTTCTGTCTTTGTATGAATTCCGCTTACTTTGCTCAAACCCAATCCTGCATTTCTGCTTAGAGAAAATTGATGGCAACAGCCCAAAACTTATGTCATATTGTGTATTAATAAATTATCGGTGTGCATGATGAAATAAAATAGCACCTTTTAATTTTAGCTTTACAAGAAATAACGTTAACGTACAGATAATTTTGCTTTTATTGTTAGGACATATCAGATATGCCACATAACTACTATGTTTAGTAGAACATACAAATGTGGAAAAATTTTATGAATTATTACAGCTAATTAACACAAGCCTTCTAGCAGTATTTTTCATGGTTTTATTTATGAAAGTTTCTTTGCATTTTTCTTTAAAGTGAATCCCCTATTTTTCATATCAAAAGATACTGAATCAACCTCTTGCTAATATAGCAAACACAAACATAATACGGTTCAACTGCGAAAAAGACCAGAAAAAGTTTTTCAAGACTGTCTTGAAGCTTTTTTGTATATGCACAAAAATGCACACAGTTTTTATATACTTACATACTTGAAATTAATTTTTTCAGTATTGCTTTTATAGCCCCTATACATATACAAGATGTATATGTATATGCTCATTTATGACGAGCATAGGCTGAGTAATATCCTGAAGCAGGTATTTTCTTTTCTTCCATTCTTATATCGATTATTCTTTTGTTAGAGATGATGAAACCTTTTTGTTCCCAGGCATATCAGCAATGATTAAGTCAATGCCTGACTCTTTTTTTTTTTTTTTTTAAAGGTAGGCAGAGGTTATCTTGTTTTGATTAATAAAAGCAGTGCCTGCTATTTAAAAATTTATCTGCTTCAACTGTTTATCAGAAGGATAAGCAAAGCTATCAATGCCAGCTTTAGACAACTTGCAAATGAATACTCAGGGTCCTCATTTTCTTCTACTAGTTAATGCTAAAACTTGATGTGGTAGAGCACAAACAATAATACCATTTACTGCAGCAGCAGCTAATTTTAGTGAGTATTTTATCCTGCCTTAACTCTTAACAAAATCTACTGTTATTTTGGCCTGAAATCAGTTCCATTCTGCAAATTGATCTGAGGACCTGGTCTTTCTTTGAAGTACAGAAAGATATGGTCTATTTTCTGAAGAACATAAAATGACAACACAAAGCTAGAGGGCTTGTAGATGAGACAGGTTAGGGAGTTTTATAGCAGAACGAGCGAAGTGCAGATCAGGTCCTGGCATGAAAAATTATAAAAGTCATAGACATGAAAAGAGACAAAAAAATAGTCTAGAAAAAAGACTAGCTTAGTACAGGCAAATAAAGAGAAAGAAAAAGGAGTAGACTTTTGTGCAGAGTGTAAATCAGGGAGGGTGGGAAGCTGAGAATCAGGATCCTGGATTTTCTGTGATAAAACACAGAAGACTGGAATGCAGAAAGATAAAAAATCAGAATCTGGAGAGGTGAAATATGTCAGCAACTAAGACTTGCAAAGATGTGAGTTATGGATGAATGAAATATTTATAGGTGTAGAAATAGTCAACAGAAATAAGTTGTATTTCAACTTCATCAGTATTTATATCCATACTTTAGTCATGACCTGTGAGCCTTTATAATTCTGTTTGGTCTGTGTGCCTCTCCTTGGATTGTCAGCTGCACTCTTGCTGCAGCAGCTTGTTCCATGGACTCTCACATTAAAGACACAGCACTTGTTTGGTTCTTCCAGTTTAATGGAGGATTGAGAAATGCTAGTTTGAAATTAATTTTTTTGAATCAGGAAGAGTTTTATTTATTTTCTATCTTCTTCCAAATCTAGCAATACCAGTGGCTGATCTTGTTTAGCCTGTGACTTGACTCACCTTGCCTTAGCTTCCACAAAAAGATTTTCTTTTTGATATCTTCATCTTTCTGTTAGAATGAAGCTGGCTTGTGAAGCCTTCGTTACGGAAGATCATGGTTTCATTAAAGGTAGTTACATAAAAAAATACATCCCTGCATTAGCTTTCTGCTGGATTTGATCAATGGGCAGCCAGTCTAGTGAAATAAAAATCAAATACGATATTCTTAGTAGTTTCTGGTGGTCTGGACATACACTGTGGAGCCACCTTCTTACCTCTGGTCACTGAGACAATGTGGAAGGTAGATCTGTTGAAAATGTGACTGTGTGCAGGTTTTGTAGTTGATATTGTAATGGGGAAGGTGAATTATTGAGAGTGCACCCCTAAATCTCATCAGCAAGCAGTGCATTGGGGAAGAGCTCATCTTCGCATTGTCCATACTACTTGTTGTCCTTGCTGTGTTACGTGATCACCTGCAGCCAAGCCATGATCTGAGCTGTCTGGTCCAACTGTCCTTTCCTGACCTCAGTGTCCTCTCCAGAGCCTGGATGCCACTGACAGCCTGTTAGCAACTGGGGTGTGTTAGTTGCCTCCTGGGAGTGCATCTTCTGGTGGAGTTTCACCTGAAAAGGATCCACTTTGTGTGCTCCAAGACTGTAAACTAACGCAGTAGGTGAGGATGTTTGGGAGTCATGCTTCGAAAGTGCGTTTGTGATCTAAAATGAGTTGAGAAGGTAGACACAGCCTGTACACCCTCGGTTTCAGCAGTGAGGCACAGGAGAGGCTTCTACAGGCTCTACTTTCTCTTCCTTCTCCTGTCCGGCAGGGCGCCTTGTATTTCCCGGGAAAGTCCTTGAGTGAGAAGAGCTGTCATGCATGGGGACCAGCGAGGCACTGTGACTTCTAGGGAGCAGATGGATAGTAGTGGATGTTGGCGTCATGCCTCCCGTATCTTCCTCTTTCTGAGATAACGCTGGTTGTGACAGTGAAAGTTCAGTCTGTATATGCAAAGCACTATGGAAATATACAATCCCTGTAATACAAAATGAACGTTATATTTTGCATTGTTTTTATTTTGGCATAAGCTTATGTTCTGTTGCAAAGTCAAGAACAATGCAAATGAGCTTTAAGAGCTTTTTCTTATTAAACTTTTCAGCATTGTCCCACAGAGATTGAAGTAGAAAACAGAATTGGAGTCTCATGTAGAATCAAAGCAAACAAGACTGAAAGGAAGCCCAGAAGCAAACTGTGCTTCACCTGCTCCACAAAACAGGATCAACATGTCAACATGGTGTTCTTAACTGTCTTTTCCCCCCCCCCTATCTTTCTTGCAGGAGTTTCAGTGACTGAGATTTCTTGATATCTGCAGATATTGTACAGCACTACTTCACTATCCTTGAAGTTACAGCTGTTCCCCACTATATAACCAGGATATTGCTTGTTACGTTTTTCCTTGCCGGTCTAGATAAAGAAACAATTACTCTTTGGCTCTTTCTGAAGCCTTTTATGTATTTCAAAATCTCTCCACAGGTTCTGTTAACCCAAAGGCTTTATTTAGGGCTGCTATAATTTATCTTTTGACTTTTAGTAGACTATATTAAAAAAGGCAATTTTCTGTCTTTTTAACTTCCCACTGGTTGACAATACAGTTTCTGTAAAATGAATGTAACAAGGGAAGCCTCATGTAGCATATTTTATGTTTATTATAAGAGAATGAATTTTAATAAGTCATTATGAACTTGGGGTTTTTTTAGAGAACAGAAAGGTTATTTGTTCCCTCTATGAAATAGGAGTTTATTGGTATAAAAAAGAAAAGTAAAAGATAATCTGGAGTGTACCTCCATTACATGTGCAAAAAACCTCTAAAGATGTTTTGTTAAGCAATGCAAAAAAATAAACTCCTTTTCCTATGAAATAAAAAGAGTACAGAGCATACTACTATGACTTTTTATGCATTTAAGTAATTCTTGAAAAATTACTGGTCAGAGAACCCATTTTAAACTTATCTAGTCAGAAGACTCATGCTCACTGTTTTGGAATCATTGTGTTGATGTTTCAGGCTTCCCACATGGTCTTACAAAGCTTGGCTTCTTCCTTCTTAGGAAAAGTTTTATTTTTCAAGGGACATCACTGCTAGGATATTATAAAACTACCATGAATGCTTTGTACTCCCAAATATATGCATTTTCCCAGAGGAATGAAAAAATGTTTTATAACTTTGGACTTTTAGTTTCACAATGCAGTGAGCTCAGGTAAACTGTATCTTATAGCAAGAGGAATATGAAGAAAATTGCTGACCCACATGGGTTTTAGGTGATCGTTATACATTATTTCTTGCGGCGGCAGAGTCCTGATGCCCCAGTCAAGGCCTCAAACCCCTTTGTACTGGAGACTCTAACATGGAGGCAAAATAGAGCCACACCCTGCCCAATGATCCTTTTATTTGAAGTTTTGATAAGGCTGCAGATGACGGAAGCAGGTGTTTGGGTACGTCAGGAAGCAAGCACGTTTTGGCAAGTAGCTTAAGAATCTCAGAAGCCCCAGTTACCAGCTATCTAGCTAATACCAGATACAGAGAAATGCAGAAAGAACTGAACTAAAAGAATTTATTAGGTTGTTTAAAGATAGCTAGGATATGGTATACTGCTGAATAAATGAATGAACAGTTTAACGGAACAAAAAGAACAAGTTGCCTTGCTTTTGCATAGCCCAGTCCAAGAGTTAAAGATGAAACCCAATAAATTTTTTATTTGTTTTGTTTTAGAACGTCAAGCGTGTACATCTATGGCTGGCTCCAGCGTCCTTCCCTCCAACGTGGCTGGTATCAGCAAAGAGCTGATCGAACTGCAGCACCTCATCCAGTTCCCAGAGGAGGTTGCCAGCATTCTGACCGAGCAGGAGCAGGAGCTCTACCGGAAAGTCTTACCCATTGACTACCTCTGCTTTTTAACCAGGGATTTGGGTAATGCTGAATGTCAAAGCAAGCTGACGTCTATTAAAGCTTCCATATCTGCTACTATTCTTTCTTCCCCAAATGGTGAACATAATGCTGTAGAAGATCTAGTGACAAGGTTTAATGAGGTAACACAAAACTTTTAAATTACTTTTCATAAGGGTTATTACCTGATTTGTGGGTTAGTTATTTCCTTTATCTCTCAGAGCTGAATTTAGCTGTAATGACAAATTTTTAAAACATAAGTTAAGATGACCAGAGGATTTAGCTAAATAACTTCCACTGAATTTAATAGGAGTTATGTGACCGATTTGCTCAGTGAGTTTGGAAAACTGCAACCTAAGTTTTTCTTGCACATTGTAAAGTAAACAGGAAGAAAAAAATTACAGACTTGTATTTCTTTGTATTTATAGTGACAGTATGGGGTATACTTTCAGTCAGTTTATTATTTTGTTCAGGAGCTGGAGTTTTATTTATTTGGTTTGGATTTTTGTAGACTAAGCATGATCTTAGGAGTCAGCACAGAAGTATTATAAACTAGAAGTTTCTGTATTCTGTATAATATAACTACACTCATCTGCACTATTTATTTATTTAATTAATTGCTGTGTGTGTCTTGAATGTTGTTATACAAAGAAATGTTATGTAGCATGACACATTTCCATAAGCCAAAGCGTGAGTTCTTTACTAAGATTTTATTTTATTTTTAGTAAGGTGATCTTCTGATGAGTTTAATAAAAAATTGATCAATGATTGAGAAAACTATGGAAAAAATCCACACCAGAAACCTCAAGCTAAAGTCAAACAAACAAACAAACAAAAAACCCTAAATAAAACCTCAGGTTTTAGCTGCAGAAAACTAGAACAATTTCTTTCTTCCTTTTTTGTGTGAACCATATGCAGTGTTAGTTCCTAGATTCATGGAAGTGGGATAAAACTAAGATAGTGTTGACTTATGCTCTTTTAATTTGTTATCCACTGCATTCTTATGCTTTAGTAAGAGATGAAAATTGTGCAGGTATCAAAAGGAGAGCACAAAATTAAGTAAATAGAGAAGAATATGTATTAACCCCTGGTGAGCTTCCTGCTTCCTGGGCAGAATCAGTGACTGAATATTTAGCATCTATCAGTGTGTTCCTGTTTCTTGCATGTTACTGAGATTTAGGAACTAAAGTAGTGTAAATATGTTGGCTTCTCCCACCTAATTCTATTACAGGAATATAAATAAGATTTGCCTCTACAACATTCAGTCTTTATACAGAGCCTCAAAATTGTTTAAATTAGCTCTAGTTATTGTATTTAGGAAAGTACTGTGGCTGGTGCATAGCTGGAGAGGAATCTAGCTCCTGACCCAGCCAGGGTCCTCCTTCCTGCGGTGTTTCTCTTGCGGCGATTACCGTGGTGAGGGCAGTGGGGAAAAAGGTGAGATGGTCAAGCTCTACTATGACTGGTGAGGCACAATGCCAGCACAGTTTGTTAGGACATTTTGTAGTTAGCTGTACAAATTAGATTGACCATTGTGTGTTTTGACACTGAACAGTTACAGGATTGAAGAGTAAGTAGGTAGTGAAGAAGTCGTGTCAGAAATGACTGAGACTATTCCATATCAGTGAGAATTTTAACGTTAAAGTTGCCTTTTGGTAAAATAGTCACCATTATCTTTTAGTGTTAGAGGTTTGTGACTTCGCAGTTTTTGTAGTCTAGCATTACTTGTTTGGTAATGCTACAGGGTAATTTTTAATGTAATTTTAATTAATTCCTGAATATCCGGTGCAAAGATTATATAATATTTAGTGCAGAGGATTATTTTAAGTATAATCCAGAATAACTTTTTTAAAACATAGATGTTAGATGTTTAAATTGAGTTATTGTACAGTATTTACTGCTTCCAATAAATCACTGTTTTGCTATCTGCTTTATCTTATGGTGGAGTATATCAGTTGCCAGAGCCAATCACAAGCGTGAACTTCCAAAATGTCTTTGTTTATAAATGGCAAGAAAATTCTTGTGTGAAGAGTCATGCTTTTGTTGGCAAACGTCAGTGAGCACTTGCAGATTTTTTTTGGCATTGCCTATATAGAAATACTGAAGTGTATTTATAATGTGGGAGCCAGCATGACTTTTAGGATGGAAGGCTTCTGATACATAATGGGAAAAAAATTGTTTCATGCCATTGTTCTGTTAAATGAACAACTATAGTATATAGAGTATTTTTCATAAATCAATATGCTTTTTATTAATTTTTCTGATACTTACTGTATATTAATGAGGAACACTTTATAATGCTTCTTTAAAATTACAGTCAACAAATGCTGTTTTGTTATGCAAAGGAACGTCTTTAATAGAAAAAATACTGGCATTTTAGATTGAATTCTGTCAAAAAATACTGACATTCATAGGTTGAATGAGGAGTATTATAAAATAAATTAATAATTAGAATAATGAGGATTAAAATATTTTCAAATTATTAAAATATCTTTTAAAAAATGAGTTGAAGTGAAATGTAGGGGAAAAAAATAGTCTTATTGAGGTAAATTTTACTAGTCGTATTTACTGTTTAAGTTCCAGTAACTCCAGAAACCCCCGTTCATGACTGAAGTTGCAAACTCCCATTGACTGCAGAGTGCAAGATCAAGCGGGTGGGAAATGTCACATGATTCCCTTATGCTTTAAATATGTTTGCTGTTAAAAAACTGTTGTTTTCTATATGTGAATGATTTAAATATTGTTACTAGCAAGATACATCAAGTACGATATCTTCTAATCATTTGTTTAAACCTTTCTATTTACTATTGGTTAGCGTTGCTTAATATGAATTACAGTATTTAGACCTCAATGGGGTCTTAAGGGTATAGGAAAGACTTACACAGGAGAGGATGCTTATGGTGAGTGGTCAGCCTTAAGCGCTGGGCATGGAAATGGTCTATGAAGAATTGCAGAACTGAATCAGAAATCAGTTGCCCTCTGCAGTAAGTAAAATTGGTACTTGAAGACAATTAACACAGCTGAATGCTGTTTAGCTGCACAAAAAAAAACCTAAAGCTGCTGTTATTTTTCCTACACAATTATCATTTGTGGAAAAGCGTAACAGTGGGCATACTGTCTAGCACTGGATGAAGCCTGTACTGTGCGTTTTTGTGCTGGGTAGTATGTTTTGACTTAAAGTGCTGGAAGTGATTCAGTGTTCACATTAATGCTGATGATCCATCAGGAACACTTCCTAAAATTTTTTTTCAGTAGAAAGGCAAGATGAGAGTAGCTGGAGCATTTGCCAACTTCAATGTTTCATTGTATCTGTAGCTTGTTTTAACATTTTGAGAGTCTTGCAAGATTTCTGAAAATTATTTGGTCTCTTAATTTGACAATGGAAATACATTTTTGTCAAATACTCTTGTTCTGAGATCACAGCGTTGTGAGCCTGACGAGAGGAGCTGAAAAGTGTAAAAAAGGATTTTAAAAATTTCAGAAACCAAGTTAAGAAGCATACAGGGAGAAATCTGCATCACAAGTAACTTAACACACAAGGAGAAAAGTTGTGGTTGGGCCTTACGCCAGAGAGACGTTGCACTGGAGAGGGGTGGGTGAGCCCATTACTTGGCTAGCCAGATATTAACCAGTATCTCAGTGTTACTGAGTGACAGTGCAAAAAATAAGTAGTGATAGGTGGTATAAATGTAGTTTATACCTTGCCTGATAGCTTTGTTTTGTTTTGTTTTGTTTTTTTTAAAGGAGCTGTAGTCCTGCTTGAAAGGCAAGGTAACCAACTTGACTGTTTAGGAGAGCTCCTTTGTTACTCTCTTTGTGGCAAGGTTTCCACAGCCTGCTTACACCTTGCGTGAAGAGCCACCCAATTTGTTTTTAACCTGCAGCAATCTGAACATAGTTGGTCATAATGTGAGTGTCTGCTCGGGGTGTCAGTGGACTGAGTCCTCTTGTATTACGGAAGAGGCACAACTTGTTTACCTCTGGGAGCTGTGATAACCATTCACCTTGCTCTGTTTTGTGAGTGCTTTGACCTTAAACTTAGGGGTACAGCAAGGAACTGTATCCCAGTTTGCAACTGGAGATACCTTTATTTGTCAGATACTGGGTGAAACTAGTAACTGAGTGGCTTTTGTTTCTGAGAGATGAAGATCTTCAAAAAATAAACAACAAAGGCTGGAGAAATAGATTACCTTTATTAATATTCATGAAAGATGGAAATTATAGCACTCTAGACCCTCTTTGTGTATACATTGTTTCTTTTCACTGTCAAGCATGATGGGGGGAAAAAACTGTAGTATTGTAAGTAGCGTAGAAACATGAAAGGTGGATAGTACGGATGAAAGCTACAGCCAAGCACTCCACAAATTGTAGTGCAGACATGCAGCTGTCAATCCTGCGCGGCCGAGGCTGGGAAACAGAAACTGCCTTTGTTTAAGACAGAGTGGTTATGGCTTAGACCTGACATACAGTTACTAGAGGGGATTCAGGCATTATGTATTTCCCTGTGTCTTTTCTTGTCCTGGGTTTCTAAGTATCAGTTTATTCCCTGTTGTGTTAATCAAGGTGGCTGCCATGACAAGGAGCTTGAACACCCAATGACTTGTTTCAGAAATGCGTTGTGAGAAAGGTCAGTCATGAATGATCTGCTTGAAGCCCACAAAATGGGATGGAATACATTCTTGGATTGTATTTCATTTGTATTTTAAAACTTCTGGATCACTCCAGCTCTCAAGTCGGTACAGAAATTCACAGGGAAATACAATATTCAGAGGAAAATAAGAATCTTATAATCTGCTAATGTTGCAGATTGTCTGCAGGATTTACTGCCTCTGATGGAGTTTTCAGACAGATGGAAGTTCATATGACATAGCCCAGTCACTAAAGATCTGTAACGTTTACATGTATAGACATGTATTTTCAGGCTTCACTTCCCGAGAGGTACTATAGAAAGATGATAGTCGTGGTGGAGACTGCCACTGAAGTTTAAATAACTTCTATAATGCTGCTATAGAAAGCCTGATCACTACCATTTAAGAAACTGAAGTTAAATTTCAAAATAATCAAAGAATTTGAGGACTTTTCAACATGTGGAGTAGATGCAGTAGACTTGAAAAAGGAAAGGTTAGAACTGCTGGATAACCACAGAAGGGTGAGAGGTGCGGACAAAAGGGATTACCGAATCACTATGATTACATACTATAGTGCAGAAAGAATATAGATTACTATGTAATCATTATCAGGTATCTAATAAGGAACAGAACAGAACTGAGAGAAATTATACCTTGCTCCTAATGGATTTGAAGTACACATATTTCAGAATTAATGAAAATGAATAAATAGGTTTGCTTAGGAAGAAATGCATCCTGGTGTTCTGCAATTAGCAAGGTGCTAATTCCCATGTAAAGAACAGATCCAATCAATCACTTTGTTGGAGAAATAGTGTGGTGTCAAACACTGAAAACCAAACAAGGAATTTTGTTAGATTTAGAAAAAAGGAGAGAAAATTATATTGTGTTCACCTGCATATATAGCTCTTTTAGGCAATGCATGCACTATCATAGACATCTAAGTGTGGCTGAATTCGAAACGTTATTTATTTGGAATGTTCTTTTATAATACTATGATTTAAACACCGCTTTTTTCAGTTGTTCCTTAATCCTGAAGTTTAGATCAAATTTAACAAATATACAAAGTCCAAGGAGAAGTTAAGTTACTAAAAGGAAAAAGTTTAACTGCTCTGCTTTTACACACGAGATATGTTCCTAAACTTTCATTGATCCAGTGGTCGTTCTAATTTTCTAGGATGGCAAACTGTAATCTCAGCTGTCATAAAGTTTCTGTGTTTTGACCCCTTGTCTCTGTACTGTATAGAAAACTTAACAAAAATTCTTTGTAATATTTCAGAAGACGTTTACAGGAGAAACTGAAAACCTGAAAAGCAATTTTGTTTTTTACTTAATGTATTGTAGGAGAACTGGGCACTAGAATGAATGAATCCTGTTGTTTTTTCTCTCGCTTTCTTCTTGCAACAGCCTGAGGTTTCAAATGGTCTCTGAGAAAGGGAATGATATTTCTGTCCCTTTAAACTATTTGACTTGAAATTCTGTTTGTATTATACGTTTTGTTCCTATGGGTTGTCTGTTTCCTTACCTGTTAGTATCAATAGTTCTGTTACTTTATAAATGGTTTGAAGAAAACATTGTTTCAGATACTCTGAAGGCATTTGATTCAAATTTTCAACAGCAGGTGACTAAATAAGATTTTTATGAAATAAGTTTGCTCCAATTCTGGTTTTATTGCCAGAAAACAGTAAGGGAACATTTTTTAAAACGACGGACTTTTCCTGTATTTTTAAAAAGTGTATAGCTCCAAACTTGGAAGTGTTGCAATATAGGAATTAATATCTCTCTAAACCTTTTTCAGGTAGAGAAGAATCTTTCTGTATATTTAAAGGATGCATAGTATCCTTATGTAAATAAAGATAAATATATTGCTAAGCCAGATGTATTTGAGAAAAACCTGTGGGTCTGTTACATGTGCCAGTTTATAGCATGTACCTTTGATTCAGTAATTAATTCACATTTAAAGGAGTGGAAGAAGCGCATCTACCTGTAGGTATTTCAAATATTCTTACATGGTTTAGCTTTTAGCTTTTTTTTTTTTTTACTGCACTAGCAGAATTTAAGCTGTATTGTTGCCTGTGCCACAGATAATTAAAGAAGTCTTTTTGGTATTTGCTTTTTATTTATTGTGAAGATTTTGGGCTAAACGCATTCAGTATCACCAGCTATAAATAAAGCCCATAGTCTTTAAAAGTTTGATTAAAACTGTAGTTACATGATAGTGGAAACTTGGGCACAACATGTACTCATCAGCAAGACACAGCTGATATTTCATTTGCTTATACTAATATCACATTGATCATAGAGTCTTGGAAGAGCAAGGCAGTGGATCAAGCTAAAGACAGATATTCTTTCCAGTTACTAAATGTAATTAAAAGCTGATTGTGAACTAGTGGCTAGCATGGGAGGAGGAGTGTGAAATATAGAAACATCTAGCTTTGCAAAACTATTGGCTTTTGGATTCTCTAAGAGTGTGCACATGTAGTAGTAGTGTATTTTCCTGCTCTGATATAGCACTGACTAGCAGAAGCTTAGTTTTCATGGATGTATAAGAACTGTGGGAGGAAGCTATTAAGGAGATTCTGCAGTGTTAGCACGGCCCTGGTAGCTGGGAAGAGATTAGGAAAACGGACCCTGAGAACTGTAACAACGTACTTTTTTCCATCTCTCCTTGTTGCCTGCTGTGCCTTTCTCTTCTTCATTTATTTCTTTTCTCTGATTCCTGTGTGGTATTATGAGTTTGCCCTGCTTCTTTAGCTCGGGTGCCATGTCGTCCTTACCTTACCATACCTTTATGATGTGCCATAGTCTTCCTGGATGCCTGTTCCTTTTTCTGTATCTTTACCCTCCCAGACTCTTGCACATTTATGGTTTTTACTCCCAGCCGCTCTTCTGCCTCTCGCCAGCAAAGCAACCACAGAAACACAAGTTCAATGTACATGTTGTAAACATTTTAAATAATTTCAAGCGTTGCTTTATATAAATATGAAAAGTGTCTCTTGTAACTTGATCTTTCTGGCCACAGCTTCAAGTAAAAGAAAAGAAAAGCAATAAAAACTTAAAACAAAACGAATCATTTAATTTTCCACACTGAGGTATGCGTACAAAGCAATTGTGGTGTCTTAGGTTGAAAGTTGCACCAGATTGAAAAATCATTCAAACAGGTGTCTGAAGGTAGTCCCACCATGGAACTGAAAATGCAAAGTAAATAAAAAGTTCAATATATGAGGTGATTTTTTAGAAGGAATGAATTGCCAAAAAGTAACTGAGAAGGGAAAAATGTTTGAACTGCTCCGGTATAGCACTGCTACTGTGGTGGTTTCATCATTCACTAAGTCATTCTTATATTCAGTAAAGTTAATTAAAAATACAGCTATTTAGGACACTAAATAATAATGGTAGTTTTATTTTTAATGGTTTAAATTCGTAAGTTTTCTTCATTGTTCATTCAAAACACAAATTTAAACCCTCACTAGCAAAACAGAGACATATCATTTTACTGAATAATGGAATGTAAATAAATACTGCGCTCTGTCTCTTAGTTCAGCATTTTTTTGCAATGCCTAAATGGGTTTGCATAATACTTTTAAAAAGATTGTGTTTGTACAAATATCAAACTGTTTCCAGTCCTTGTTTGGAATAGTGTTTAATCAGATTTGAAATGGTAAATGTTCTTTGTAAGGTTATATAATTTCACTCAAGCATGTAAAGTGAACCATCTGTTCATAAGATAATGTAATTTAAAATACTCAGATTTAAAAAATGCATCTGAAAATTATGTTGCGTATTATACCAAAAGCAGAAAAATTTTAATTATGAAACTTTAGTGAAACCCATGTAAAATAAATCAATTCTGTGTTATACACTGTGATCCTTATATTCATCAGTATGCACTGATGGATTTGCGCACAATTAGCAATGCAAAGGAACTCATGGCAGCCAGCTATCAGCGCTAATGCTGCATACTGCTAGTGTTTTTGAAAGCCTCATAAATATGAATCTGCTCCATATTATTTATAAAAATAATATCCCTCAGCAACACTTCTACTTTGTGGAAAGACTTTGTAATGTTGTGAAAGATTGATTTAATTTTTTTTTTTTTTTTTAGAGAGAGAAATCACAGTACACTGATATACTAAGAATTCTGCTTTTAAACAAGATAATGTATGTTTTTCCCTCTTGCCATAAATACTGCGTGATATCTGATAAGGGTTATTGTTTTACATGGATTATTCACGTTCTTCAGATTTTACTTAGATTTCGTGATTTCATCAAACAAAATCAGTGAAACCAGAATGGCTTGATTAAATGGGTTACAAATTGTCATGCTTATCCCTTGGATACCTGAAAAATCAAATCCTTGTTTTGTATTCAGAGACTTCTCATACACATACTTTATTTCATCAGTATTAAAATTGCTTGCTTTCTTGCTCCAGTGTAGGCAGTAGTTAAATCAGCTACAATTTATTACAGAAAGATATCCGTGGCTAATTTTTATATCTTAGGTGTTAGAGAGTAATCTTACTTTCTAGTAAGCCAAAAGATTTTATATTACTTGCTGACAATGGTAAGTGTTAAACTTCAGGTAGACAGCTGTGTTTGCTAATTTCACCTCTGAAAGCTGCATCTCTCAAGTATTATGAAGTCCCGAAAAAATGTAATATAAAAATAGAATACATCATTTCTTCCATGTAGCATCACCCTCTGAAGTATGTAGCTTGGGAATTGCTGTAAAAGCCTTAAGAGCTAGGGAAAAGAGTGTAAAGCAGTACAAATGACAAAGCAGTGGGCTTCACAGGTGGAGATTCTTCGCTTCTTCCATTAATGCCACTTCTCCATTTACATTCTATAAAAGATAAACAATAATTCCCATTTTAAAAAATTGCAAAATACACTCTCTAGCAGCTATATAAAGGATAGTAAATAATTTAATAGATATATGAATTATTGTAATCTTGAATATTAGAAGACTGAAAGAAGAAAAGGAGTGAAGTACATCCATGGCAAATTTAAGGATACTTTTAATAATTCAACATGCATTTTACACTGTTCCATCCTGTGTACTGCATGGAGCAGGATTCACATAGATTAAATGGTAAACAGGCCGGTAGTTTACACTTGTAGAGACTTGAGCGTCATGTGCCATACCTTGAGGATCAAGTTCCATCATGAGTGTCTCTCTTACATTCTTTGTATTCTATTAGTAAAAGCAGCTGAGCATCAGTAACGAGCTATATCCTGACCCCAGCAAACTGGGAAATTTTGGACTGCATATAGATATGACTTTAAATCAGTGGTAGTTTAGTGATTAGGCAGTCAAAAACATAGTCTTCTATTACCTTTTTAATGATTGATATAGATTTCCCCTGTTTAAAAGTTTAGAGTGGGTTTGTTTATTTGTCGTTAATAAAATGCTACAAGTTTTTAAAAAACATATTCCTACTATTAATTCTGGCAGTTGAGTTATAGGAATGTTTCTGTCTGTCTAATTGTCTTCAAAAAAAAAAAAAAGAAAAAGAAAAGAAAAAGGAGTTCTGAAAATCAGAACAGATACCTTTGGAGCCTTCTGGGAATGTGATGTCCTGAAAAGGGAAAGTTTGTCTATCTTAAATAGAGGTCTATCATTGCTACAGTTGTGAAAAATTCCAAGTAAAGTAAGTTGAAACACTGAATGAGACTCAGTCACTGACTTAAAAATTATCACGGTACGTTTGAATATAACACTGAGTTATAATAGGCCTTTCCCAAATGCATAACTTGAATTTATTTGAAAACTTTGATCAAATAAGGATAAGCCTAAAAACCTTTTAAAAGAAGTTTATTGAAAAGAATAGATTTTAGTGCAGTTAAAATAGTAAGAGGTGATTTAAAGATAATTAAAAAAAAAAAAAAATTACACAGATCTTTATGTACTACTGTGCTTGAGGTCATTGCTCAGCTACGAACTGCATTGCCTGGACATCCGATGCAGATCCTCATCTGTCTGTGCTCAGACTAAGATTTGGAGGAGGCTCCTGTACCTGTGAAAATTTCCAAATGAGGCTACTCTACAATAAATCTGAAATTAATTTGGCACAATGTTGTCACTGCTTCTCTGTGTTATGTCACCAGAAAATATTTATATCGTAGCTAAGTATCTATTTGATTTGATTTTGTTTGTTTACTACTTAATATTAGTGTGCAGTAATCCTGGAGGACACTCATTTTTACCCATCTGAATGAAGAGACGGATGTTGTTATAAACTTGAGTGGATCGTGTTTCAATTTATGACTTTTCTTGTGTCTTGCAATCATGTGGATTATAGTAATGAAGCCAGGACACATTTTCTCATACTTTTCAGACTCATCAGCAGTGCAGCGGAAATCTAATTATAGGTTTGCTGCGATTATTTCTATTCTGCAGGGACTTCAAAATGAGTTACGTAAACAGAACTATCTAAGTCGAGTGTGAAAAAAAAGTAAACTAAATAATCATTAATATGTCGATGTGCAGATTGTGATCTTATGTTAAAGTGATACCTAACACAAAAACTTGGTCCAAAAAGCGTTACTGCCTATGCTGAGGAATACTCGCAACGTGTTTTGATCTTCTTGGCAAGGCTACTACTGCACACTCTTTTTGGCTGGGGTGTGCTGTCTCTGGTCCCGGCGCTAGCTAGTTCAGGCAGCGCCAGAGCTGCAGAAGCCCTCGTGCTGCTGTAGTGGCAGCCTGATAACTAGGCAGCTGCCTACCTGATGGTACTTCATCCTCGGGTTAGGTGCTCCTCAGGTGTGGTGCATCTGGGGAGGGAGCTCAGCAAGCCATCCAGGAATGAACTGCTGGAGGAGGAGGTGCTGTTCTGTATCCAGCTGGCTGAAGTGTCCAGAAGTCACTGCCTGATTCCAGCCAGGATTGGAGCCTCCCTTTGCTTTGTTCACCCTGCTGGAAACACCTCTTGGAGGTAGAGATCACACCTGATTTTATTGACAGAGAAACTGTACACTCCAGAATACAGTCTGTGCTCCTTGCTTGCCGAAGTGCAAACCCCAGGGTTTTCAATTCAACTTCCAGGTGATTTCCATCGTCACCAATGCATGCATACATTTATGGAGTTGTCCTCTGCTTTTCTTTCGTGTGAGGTTCATCTAGCTCAGATGTACACAGACATCTGAGGAATCCCAATTCTGAATTTCATTTGAATGAAGATCTTGAAAAGTTTGTTATTTCTTGAACACATCTGTGCAGAGGAAGCTTTATGCATCCCGGACAGCAAAAATGTAGTATATGCATTATCAGGTATTTCGGGGATCCAGGGGCAGCTGTAGGGTCATTTGAGAAGGTTGGTGATTCCTATGGAGGCATTCCTTTGAGGATGTACTCTGGACTGTTCATATATTTATCAGTAAATCACAACATTCATGAGTATGTTTCCCGAGTATTGTTTAATAAGTTTATATTTTAATTAATAAAAAGTTTCCGCTAAGTTGTCAAAACATGGTGTTTCCTGAGGATCACAGTCCTTTCAACTTACCGGCATTTCAGTGTTTGTATGTCGTTCATTTTGTCTATGGCCATTATGAATAATCGTCTCAAATTACTGCTATACCCTAGCTATTTCAGTATGTGTTTATTTAGAATACTGTTCTTAATGATCAAGTTCTTGGATCCATCAGTTCAATCTGTCTGGGCAGAATAAAATCTTCAGGGAGTTCAGAGCTGGGAAGTGACCTGAGTCAGCAGAAGTTCAGCTTTGATTTTCTGCTCCTTTAAAGCCTACCGATTCAACCAGATCTCCCACCTTCAAAACTTCTGTGAGCAAAATCCTCTATGGCATTTTAAGTGGATAACTGATAGTTCCACTTATTAATTCTGTGTTTGTTCCCTCCCTGGGCTCCAGGACCACATCTAATTTTAGGGAAATGCCCCCTCAGCTCTGTTGACTGAATTCTCCTCCCTTTCCAGCTGTTGTCACTAAAAAAAATAGAAGTGGAAAAGTTTTGCAGATGTTAGGCACAGCACTCAGCAATAATCTCGCTGAATGAAATTAGATGGCCTTTGTTCACAGCTCCTTTCCTCTGTTCTCTCCTTTCTGACAGTACTGTTGCATTTTAATCATCCCTGTTCTAGTCTAAGACTGATAAAACCTTCCAAGAAACCAGTTTTGGGGTACCAGGCTATTACGCTTTTAGAGAAGCCCATAATCCCCCTTTCAGGGGGTTGTATGATGCATTCAGATTAATCGGCCAACAGTCGTTGGTTGTAATTAGTCTGAGTAATTAATAGAAAAACTTTATGGAGACCTTATGCTATTCAGAACCACCAGAAAGGTCAATTTATACTCCTGGCTACTGCTAGATATGACAGAAAAGTTGAAACAGTCTGTAGCACATGTTTCATTTCTAAGTTCATCAACACATAAAACACATTAATCAAACTATCATTACCACACTTGGTATTTCATACTAAAAAAATACTGGGTTTTTTTGTGAGATTGCATGTTTAACATTTGCATTCCCTAACAGAGCCATTTCTGGAAAATGGGAATAATATCCAAAAACAATATGAAATTTTGTTCCAGCATACACAAACAAATCTATGCCAATCTTGAATCACAGATTTAACTGGTTTGTTTCACAATTTCTGATATTTTTGTGCATTTTATTTATTACTTCTGTTTTTGCCCTCGTTTGACCCCCGTATCCTGTAGTGTCTGTTTTTTTTGTATTTTTCCATACCTTCATGCTCTTCAGGTATGCACTGCTTAGTTGATTCAGTTTTTATATTTTAGGAATAACCAACTGAGCACTTCAAAAAAAATCTCAGCTAACTTCAAGTTCTCATTCAGAGCTGGTGCAGCGATTAGATATAGCTTGTATAGGGCAGCCGATATGAATAGTTTTTATTTATTTATTTTTGTATTGTGACCTCTACAGTGACAGTGCATTAAGGCTGTGTTTGGGAAATCTTCTTGAGCATGTTTACACGTACGACATTGGACTCTGGTACTTGTTCTACCTTTGTTGAACGCTCTGTACCTGTTATCTGCTCCTACTCTATTCTTACATGTTAGTTATAAAAACATACAGTAATTACAGGAAGAGTAGTTAACCTGTTTTCTTTAGATTAGCACTAGACTTGAAGCGGGTTTCTTCTAGCTCTTGTGTTCCATACCCAAGCTGTTCAGTGAGGGGCAGAGCAGGTAGAATGCTGTTTCTTAATGGGTCCGTTGTCTCCTGATTCTCATGTCTCAATTAGAGCATTCCCATCCCTGTACTGTGCGCTCCCAAGGATGTCCTCACCACATGAAAGACAGAATGATTTTATAACTTCATTTTTTTAGTCTTAAAAATGTCGTTTTTTTTTTTGTACACATATACATTGCTTATATTGGAGCTACGGCTTGTCTTCTCATCTGCACATTTCTGATTTGTTGTTCTTGATTGATTTGCACATCAGAAAGATTAAATAGTAACTTAGATTTTTCATTTTCTTTGACTGTTCTCCCTCAGGAGTGAGAGGCTTAGAACACTGTGTCTGTATAGGCTTGCGTAAATGGAAGCCCTGTATATTTTTAGTGGATTTTTTTCCTGTTACTACTAATGCATTTACATTTTATTTCCCATGCTTGTTGTTTTAAATAAAAAGACTATGCCCCTTGAGGTGTGAACTAACATTTTCTAATTTTTATAAGCCTCTCCTTCATACTGGTATTGTCTGTAAACACTTGAATCCTTCAGGGCCAAAGAATGGAACTTAGTGTCAGTGAACAAATCACATTTATTGCTTCCTAAGTGTTTACACAATGACAAAAACCAAGCCCCTAGGGAATCACATTGTAAAAAGGAACAGTTGGTTTAAATTAGGTTTCCATGTGAAATACAATTACTTTTTATGGATGTTGTGGGAACATAAACTGGAAAGAAAATCTGCACCCTGATAAAAGGAAAGTTTGATTTTTATTTGTTTAATTACAAACAGAATCATATATTAAGTTAGTTTCTGATTCTGGCATTAATTAATCACCGAACAGAAGTTGGCAGTATGGTCACACTGGGAAGGTGGAGGTTTTTTTGTTTTTCTTCATTTGTGATCTTGCAAATAGATAATGCGAATTACTTTAAATGTTCAGTGCATATAGGAATTAGCAAATTTGTACAAACTAACAGGTTTGTGAAATTAAAATTTCAATTTATCCACTTTAACTGTCTGTGTTGTAAGAACAAGGGTTATTCAGTGTGAGGCTGAGATTTGTAAGCTATGTTAATGAGAATTTACACTGCAGATCTCTTTGGCAACTTTAGAAATCAGTGCTACCTTAAGCTATCCATTTTCTTCCGTGGCCTGAATGCATATTCAGAATATCATATTTTAAGATACAGTAGTTTTTTGTTTAATATAAGTATTTCTAGATTAGTTAATGATTTAACAGTTGTAATATGAGTATGTCCGCATGTAAGGTGTGATTGCAATGCATATGTGATTTGGCCGTGAGTGTGTAAGTAGAATTTTGACTGACAGCCTCCTGACGGAAGGAAACAAAAACCCCCCACATAACCCATCAAGTATGCACAAATGCTCCAAGTGACATTGCTTTGGCTGACTGTACCGTCCGTTTTATTTTACAAGGTGAGCTCATGGGTTACCTGGCTGATCCTGACTGCAGGTTCTATGGAGGAGAAACGAGAAGTCTTCTCATATTTAGTACATGTGGCAAAATGCTGCTGGAATATGGGCAACTACAATGCTGTAATGGAATTTCTGGCAGGACTGAGGTACTGGCAACTCTTTTTTTAAATGGCTTTTCAGTGATAGATTACACTTCAGCTTCTGTTAAGCAGATGTCTCTGGAGAACAATGGACTAACCAGAAATCCATGGCTAAATCACATCATCTCACCCTGCGACTTTCTAGTAATCCCTTTTGGAAAAATGAAGCATGCTAAAAGCTGTGGTTTTTTCCAAATGCTCTGGAGATAGGTTTTCCTGGTACATGCTAAGTATGTTACATTAAGAAACATAGGGGATTTTTTTAAACAGAATTTTTTTAAATATGAAAAGAAGGTGGGAAAGCAGTTGTGGTTTATCTGTAATCAGCTAAAACTAATGTAACTTGGGGTTGGAGTTTCCAGAACTCAAGTGAAACACAGTTGTAGCAGTGTTCTAAAAGGGTCAGTAATTGTAAAAAAAAAAAACAAACAAAAAAACAACAAACCACGCAACCCAAAACAACAAAAAACCCCAACAAAACCAACCAAACAGCTAAACCTCTTTTTTTAACCTCTCCAATTTACTTACACTGACTGATGTTGGTATCTCATACCATCATGGTCTACAGTGTCTCCAGGAGGAGGGCAGAGTGGGGGGCTAAAGGCAGTTCGTTGCTAGCTTTCCTACAGAATTGCGGGCTCGCGCAGGGCTGGGTGAGCAGGAAAGCGGTGCCTTTGCACCGGCAGTTCACAGCGCTGCAAATTGGACTGAGCAGGGAAGAGTTAAGATCAGATTTCCCATCTCTTAGCTCTGACCCTCCATTTATGTGTGTTTGTGTAACAAAGCTTTAAAGTGTTTGTATTGTCACTCTTTGTGGTTTAGTAAGGATTCTCCTTGAGCTATTTGTTTACATTTTTGGTATATAAAACACATTTGAAACACTCAGGGAGTCTTTGTGAGCAGAATGCATCCACAGTCTCCAAGCCATGTAAGCAGTGAGGGAAAATGTAAAGCAAATTAAGGGCTGAATTTTATCTCTAATGCATCTGCACAGCACAAGGGAAAGATGATTAGCAGCGTTTCCTGGACAGAGACTTAAATTGGGGTTAAGGACTTTCTACTGTTGGCATTTCTACGGATCTTTTGGTATGTCTGAGGCTAGGAGTGGGTAGAAAGGCCATACCGTTGCACAGATGTACAGCTCAGAAGGAGAGAGACCTCCCAGTACTCGCGGTACTCGCAGTCCTCAGGGAGCATCACGAGCTATTTCTGTTTGAAATCAAAGATTCTTTTCATCTACAGCACTGCGTTGGTGCCTGGGAGCTGGGACATAGTCCTGGTTTCTTTATTTCCATGAAAACTAATTTATTTTGTGAGTGAAATGGGGAAAAAAATCAATGTAAATAATTTTAAATAAATTTAGTTAAAAAAAACCCTTTTGCTAAGTTTATGGATTGTTCATAATACAACTAAAGGAATTTGAAGTAAACTGGTTTATCTTCATGCCATTTCCTTAATCTTTTCTTATTTCTTCCCAGGCCCTTAAAAATTTAAGGCAGTGACACAATGAAAAAGTTAGAAAGTCTGCTTGTGTGTCCTGCAGCTGGGCTTTTATTAAAATATCAACTGTTACTCCAGTAGATCAGATTGCGTGTTTATGCTTTTTAGTTTTGTTTTTTAATAATTCAAAAGTGGGAAAATGATCTGCCAAGCAGCATTTTCATAAAAATAATGACCTTTATTTCATTCATACATTTTGTAATGATGATAAATTCCTCTATTACATATATGCTGTGAGTGTTGAACTTGAATGTAAATTTGGTTTAAATTTTTTAAATAAATGTTGTGATCTCTTTTTGCAATAGGTCAAGAAAAGTTTTAAAAATGTGGCAATTTATGGACCAGTCTGATATTGAAACCATGCGAAGTCTGAAAGATGGTATGGCACAACATGAGTCATCATCTGAATACAGGAAAGTGGTCAACCGGGCACTCAATATTCCAGGCTGTAAAGTCGTTCCTTTCTGTGGTGTATTTTTAAAAGAGCTGTGTGAAGTTTTGGATGGAGCATCAAGCCTCATCAGACTCTGTCCGCGATATAACTCCCAGGATGAAACATTAGAGGTAAATGAGGTTGATGTTCTAACAGGTTATGTTCAAAGCCGTGCAGTGCTTTATGTTGTTTATTATTTTACACCAAGGCATCATCTAATTAAACTTTTCTAAACCAGACTGTTACCAGACTGTTCAGTTACATGGACCTCAATTTAATTCCCATATAGCAATTTAGACGTAGTTGTTTATACATAGTTTAGTATTGGAATACTGGGAAATTAAAGTCAGTACCAAAGGATTATGTTTATACTTTGGGTAAAGTAAGCATGTAAATCCTTAAAGATGTAACTATTTTCTGTTAAATGCTTTGGCCTTCCACTTAACTCACTGGTAATTGGAAAGTTTTCAGTTCCTTAAAAATGGTATTCAGAAGCTCAGTGGATCAAGCTTTTCCTCTATGAAAAGAAGCAATTCCTTTATCATTTTGGTTTTAAAAGAAAAATGCCCCTGTTACATGAAAAGATCAACACTGAGGCTTTTAAAAAGTTTGCAGGAGTTACTGTAACTTATGTTACTTGATTTATGCAGTGATTTGGTCTGTTTAGGATTGGAAGTAGGTACAAAATCCTACTAGAAGCCAATAGGAAATACATGCTAAGTATTCTTAATTCTTGTAAACAATTTCTTCAGTGAGAAGTATATGACAGAATTTTCTATTTATTACTGTACTAATCTTTTAGATATCTCTAGTTTGTTTCAGATTATAACGGACAAGATAATTTCTTGCAACGAGTAGGCCAAGATGGTTTAAATAATCCAGAAAAAGAATCAACAGCAAACAATATCTTTCAAACTATTCGGAGCTGCAATCGCAGTTTGGAATCTGAAGAGGGTGAAGATAATTTAAGCGAAGGGAGTGATTCAAGAAAAAACTCTTTGAAGGACAAAAACCGGTACCAGTAGGTCTTATTTTATTTTCTATTGTCACCTGTATGTTTCATGTTTTTTATCTTTAATTTCCCTTTACCAAGGCTCACTTTTACAAATGAGGGCGACTTTAACATTTTCCCTTGTATTTATCCTCTTCCAATTCAGAATTTCCCCCCCCTGGATTTATGCTAAGTATCTGATACTCAAATGCTTGGAAACTCTCTGTATAGTTATATTTTCCCTCATGATGTAATTACTTCCTCTCATGATAAGGGTAAATCCTTTTCGTCTTACACATAGAGCTTTAAAAATCCACAGTTACGATTACAATTTTGATCTGTGGTGACAGGAATAGCACCAGGACATATCTGTTATCAGAGTTCAGAACATTATATTCTGCACACTCGGTCAGTGTTCTGCCCCTTTCAAAATAAAGGTTATTTATTATCCTTCAAAGGACCTCTTCTTTTAAGGACATGTTCATTTGAGGCTTTTAAATTATGTCCAGAAAACATTTGTAAGTCAGTACACATTTTGAATTTTCAGGTTGCTGTAGTCCTGCTATTTTGCATGGAAGTTTACTTAATTGTGCCCCAGCCCAGTGTTCAGTAATCTCAGATTTTCACTTTGAAGACCTGGTATATTCTGTACTATTTACCAGAAAGAAATATGGTAAATGGAGAGGTTAAGATATCACTTGATCTCCTAGAATGTTGTTTTGCAGTGAAGTTGCAGCCCATATAGATGTAGGTGAGTCAGCTTTAACTAAGTAGCCATGTTCGAGTAACTTCAAATTAAGAATTGTACTGTTCAGTGGTGAAGTGCTGTAAAATTACGTGAGGGCTTGCATAAAAGAGCATGCTTAGGTCACTGCTTGAGGTGTTTTCTTGATAATATGTATCAGAAATACCCATATGTTCAGAAGTATCCAACATATTTCAGCTACTTACATGTAAAATCTAATAAGTGACTGCCTGAGAAGGAACTACCATCTTCCTGTTTTAAATGCATTTATTTCATTAACATGCATTTCTAAATTTCATTTCAGATAAATAATCATTATTTCCTGAAAGAATGGTTTCTAATAGAATTATTCACATCTGGCTTTAGTTGCTTCTGGGAAGTGGAGTAGTAGATTAAGCCAAGAAAGACAGTCCCACTTCTCTGTCCATTTATGTTGTCTCTTGACTTACTTCAAATGCTTTCTTCCAGGAATTATTTTATTTATTAATTATAAAAAATTGTTTTGTAATTTTTTTATAATAATATGCTTTAAAATGAGTTTGCAACTCACAGTCACAATCAACATTTCACGTGGATGATTAAAGTAGAATTTCAACATAAAAGAACAATATGGAGAAAATGAAGTTCTCTGTGTTTATGAAATCAGTTCTTGGTAAATTAGTTACTTATGCTTTATATTTAATTAATAATCTATATTTAAATAATTAAGAGTAGAACTCACTAGATTATTTAAAGTAGGAATTAAATGCAGAAAACACCCTAACATGACACTGAAATGAAAGTTTAAAATACAAATGAACAAAAGTGCAGGTAGGTAATCAAAGTTATGTTTCCTGATTCAGACTACTAACTACTCAGTTATTAGTATCTGTAGTTCTGGTGCAGCCGGTACTGATTTTAACAGCATAATGACTTGTAGAAAAATACTTCTGAAAGTATTAATTTGGTTCAAGTACCTTATAAACTTTAGAAATTCTTTATTCACCTGCCGTATTTTTCCTGGGCATTCAGAGAGCTGGGTGAGGCAGAGGACCAAATTGCTGCAGAGGCAGAAGGGCCATACTCTGTTGTCGCAGTTGTACCGAGGCTGCAATGTTTCGTTTCTTTTTAATGCTATGGACAACTAAAGAGTCCTAAGGAAGAAACTTAGGTATCTCTCTTGTGAGACCTAAGTCATACTTGCATACAACATTACAAAATCCAAATTATGTAATAATTATGTGTTACCTGATAATTGTAGTTTTTTGGTCATAAAGGCAGAAAAATACACTGTACAACATGTTTCTCATTGCTTTAAAATTGCAAGGAAGATTTTCAATTGGTTTGCCTTTTGCTGATTTGGATTAGTATTGCAGAACATGAACCCAGCAAAGCTGATAGGTTAGTTTGATTTGAAGAAAATGAAAGGCATCTAATAAAAACAGTTGGAAATGGGTATAATTACTTTCCCAGTTGTGTTAGCAAATAAACTCTACCACTTTGTAATGTGACCTGTTTAATCACCCTGAATTTCTGTACATGCCAGATAAATATCAAACTTTAATTTTTATTAGAACTCTGTCTTGACAGTTCTTGAATAAATAAAGGTAGGTAGGAGAAGACAAAAAATTTCAAGTTTGAAATATAGGTTTTGTAGAATGGTTAATCAGATGACCTATTAAGATAATCTAAACTTTGATGCATCGCTTTATTAGCCTGATCTCCTCTTCACTTGTAAACTTTCCTAATTACAGGAAATACTTTTTAAAGTAATAGGGGAAAACCTCAAGTTTTTTCCTGTTTGTATCCCATGTAATTTTCCTCTCTAAAACCACAGTCTGTTTTAAGGTTTCCTTTATCCTTTGTTTCCATTTCCTTGCATCTCAGTGCAGCCCATGTAAAGAAAGCTGATTCAAACCGAGCTCTGTAAGTGTCTTCTCAATAAGTGATAGCTGTGTTGCTTTTGGCAGCTCATGTCAGAGGTTATGTTTCTGTGTATGGTTACACGTGTGTGCTTGGCTTACCTGCGTCTTGTACATTTTAATCTGCAGCATGCCGGTATTATCAAATGTGAAATAAGGCATAAAAAAAGCTCTGCCATTTCTGTCTCCACTGTATTCGAGTCCTCCAGCCATGCACATCTAGTCTCAGAATACTTTTTCTGGCATTTTTGCAGACTTATTTGGTTGTTTTGAGGGCATGGGGGAGAAAAAGCTGCTTTAGTTGTTTGTTTAATTTGAAAATCTTAATCTTGTATAATACAAGTAGATATTTTAATGTACATGTGTCCGGTAAGACTCTGGTAAGACAGTTTATTCCAGCTTAGTTACAATGCATGACCTTTATTTTTAGGAAGATTTAAGGAAATAGAGCTGCAGTTAAGGCTGATACAGTTATTCTGCTTTTGTTTGTCAGCCTCCTCACGACAATCAATAAATCCTCAGCCTGCTGGCCACTTTTAGCTAAATTTGGCAGGGAGGTAGAGGTCTCACTGATTAATAAATTCATAAAGGAATCATTAGAACTGATGAATGGAATAAGGGAAAAGGTCAAATTAATTAGTGCCCCGGGGAGAGAAGAGTTTGAGGAGGAGCTAATGGTTATCTGTGCTGTTTAGCTTAGGGAGATGGTATATGTGGCTTGGAACCAGTCACAAGATGAATCGTCCTTTGCTCAGCTGGCAGGACATGGGGAGGAGCTGAGAATACCCTGGTGATGTGAAAGAAAAGCACTGAGGGTACTAGAACAAGATGCCTTGAAGAATATTCAGAGGAAGCCGGTTTGCATTTTATTGGCCAAATATCCTTAGGAAAATGTGCTTCGTTAGTTCTGCTGTAACCGGAACAGTTTGCTTTTTTTAATGTTCATTAAAGCAGTATCAAAATATTGAACATTTGTTCCTTCATACATGCTAGAAGCTTCTGTAGGGAAGAAATTATATTTAAACTACCTCATTTATTAGTTCACTATTGTTGCTCTGTATCTACTGTTTCTAATATATTAAATATATTATATAAAATATTTCAAAAAATTTTGTTGCATGTTAATATTTTGCTTAAGTAAAATTAAATTTTCTAACACAAAGCATCCGATAAAATTCTTGCTGCGTGCTTCGGAGGAAGGCATGTGTTTTAACCACTGTTTTACAAGTGTTAATCAGAGAATTATATAATGTGAAAGGTCTGCACATTAAATCAATAATAGAACAGAGATTAGAAGTCATGTCTTCAATCCACTAGATCCTGCTACAAGTTTACACATATGATACTTGATATTTCAACTGAAGAAACCTTATGCTGTGGATTTAGAAACTGGAATAACTTGGCTTTAAGAGCCAAACTGAAGTTTTTCATTGTTAATGTAATGTTTGGAAAGTTCTATGAAAATATAATTATATTGTTACAGGAGTTATTATTGTAGCAGCATCTGTTAATTAATTCAAAATTGCAATAACATAAATTGTAGTACTGTAAAGACTACAGATGTTCCTGTAGGTCCAAATTATATAGTGACAATAGTATTCTTTTTATTTAAACTCCAGCAGAAAAAATATTCATCAATCATAGCATAAATCAGCACATGTATCACTAAATGTAAGTTTCTTATCTTTGTTCACTTACAGATTTATAATTGGAGATCTTTCAGATTCTGAAAGTGATATATTTGAGCAGTTGAAGGAATGGGACACAAATTCAACAGAAGAGCAACAAAAGGCTTTCTGCCACGGGATAGAACTCATTCCCTGGTACGTGTTATCTATTAGGGCTGATGTCCATCAGTTCATGCAACAAGGGGCAACCGTCATTCATTATGACCAGGAGACACATCTCTCAGCGCGTTGCTTTCTTCAACTTCAGCCTGACAATAGTACTTTGACTTGGACAAAACCCACAACGGTTTGCCCTGCAAATGCCAAGGCAAAATTGAGTGTGCTGGGTAATACTGCTGAGCTGGGTAAATACCAGTTTTTTGGTAATACTGGACTCGTGGAAGGTTTTCTGGACTTGTTTTCAGCCAAGGCTGTATACATGGGACACTCTGGCATTGATATGCACACTGTGTGTGTTCAAAACAAACTTTGTAATATGTCCCTTGAAGAAAATGGTATAACACTACTTTATGGACTTCAGACTACTGATAATAAGTTGCTGCACTTTGTTGCTCCAAAATATACTGCCAGAATGCTATATGATGGATTGCTGGAATTGACTAAAGCTGTAAGAAAAATGAGGAGATTCCCTGATCAAAGACTACAGTGGCTACGGAAACAGTATGTCAGCCTTTACCAGGTAAAAGATGCTGTGATTTTTGTATAAGAAAAGTTCAAAGATGACAACAACTTCATGTAATGCAATTAGTTTCTATTATAAGTAAGCTAATATTAAAGATGAGTGCCAAATCTCCAACTTTGTAACACAGCTTAAGTCAGTAAGATCTGATTCTCTACATAATGTTCTGTCAGACCTTGCATGTTTTCAATACACTGAAGTTAAATCTTTTTTTATTATGAAGCTCTTCATATGTTTGGAGTTTTGGAATAAGTATTTTATTAAATAAAAAGCAATGACTGTACTAGAAAAGGGTGCTGAGTGATGAGAGTTGGGGCCAAAAAAACCCCAAAATAGCAAATAAAATATCCCTTTGCTATTCATGCAGTAATTAAAAATTGCCTCCTCTTGATGTTTTGTCTTTCATTGATTCCTTAGAGATGTCTCTATTATTGATTAAGAAAATGTATCTGTTCTTATTCTCCTTGTTTTGTTAACGCTGAGAATTTTTGTAGGAGGATGGAAGGTTTGAAGGTCCAACCTTGGCTCAGGCTGTTGAACTGTTTGGAGGCAGACGATGGAGTGCAAGAAACACAAGCACGGGAACTCTCACCAAAACCACTGAGAAACCTAGTGTACAGAGAAACAACACTTTGGGAATAAGCACAGCTAAGAAAAAGAAGAAAGTACTCTTGAGGGTAGAATATTTTGCTATTCATATATTTTGTTTCTTACCTGTCTGATTTGTTTCCTTCCTACAGTTACTGTGTATTCTGCATCAGAGAAAAAAAGTTAGATGATAATTTTAAAACTGTTTATTGCAGTTTCAGGTTTATTGTTTTCCATTAGTTTGGGTTTCTTTTCTCACGCTTTAAGCATTCTCAAGAAATGTGGGCACTGGGGCTAGCAGAAGGGGACAGAATCTTGTTGAGACCTTTAGGTGCTACCTCAGTATAAATGTAAAATATTGGTAATAATAAAAATATTAATGTGCAAAGTGATGTTTGGAGGCTGCTGTCAGTTTCTTTGCTCCTTTTGTTTTCATGTTCCCAAAAACATCACCACAGTTATTCCGCCTCAAGTTAGCATGCAGTTTTATTTTACATGGCTGACAGGAGTACTGGACTTCGTCTGGCAGTCTCTTTTCCTGGACTCAGCCACGTTCAGCAGTAGTCGGGAGAGAGGAAAATGCAGGGCGTAGAAGCTCAATGCTGTCCACATGTTCTAGTGGGCAGGTAGGGAAGATCCTCAAATGACAAGATCCGTACTCTTTAGGGCTCCTGTGCATCAGGGAATAGTGTAGACCCAGCTGCACCGCTTTACAGAGGCATGATCATTGTCATCTTCTGTGTGATGTCAAACTGAGGTAACACCTAATGGTCCCTTGCTTCTTTATGTACCCTGTTTAAGTTGTCTCTTTCTTACTGGTATCGGCCTTACAGGAGTGTGTTTCCTGAGGAATAGCTGATTTATCTCATGGTTTTGTTACAAATTGCACTGATAAAGAATGGGAAAGGTAGTGTTTTCAGGATGTTTATTATGGCGCTCATTATTTCTAGGGTGAAAGTGGAGAGGCCACTGATGATGAAATGGCAACTCGGAAGGCAAAAAGCTGTAAGGAGTATCGTAATAGAAGTGGTTCGGATCCTCAAGATATTGATGAACAGGAAGAACCAGGTAGACATATAGCTTTAGTACTTCGGTCCCTCAGGGTTTTGCTCAAAGTCTTTTTATACAGACATTCTTCATGGTGTTAAAAATACATTTATGATATAAAACTACTTTTGCAGTTGAAACTCCAAATGCTATAAACTTTTAAATTAATTCCTGTAGTTGTGATTTTTCTTTCATTTAGTTTCAATAGCACTTCCTTTCCATTCAGATGAAATGGGTATATAAGTATTGTTCAGAATGTATCTTTTTGACTCTCTTGGGACAAAACCAGAATCCCTTACTACAAATTAATGAATTATGACATAGGTCTCTTGGACAAAAGCATTTTTATTGGGCCACCCAGATGTTGTAATTGTGCTGCAAACTTTTGTTTTCTCCATAGATCAAAATATTATTATTAATGCTTCTCTATCTAACAACCTGCCATCAAGAAGAGCTCACTCTCTGACAGCATCTGGATCTCCTAATTTAGGAGCTACAACATCTTCACCAGCAAGACCAGTCTCCTCTCCTGTAATGCCTTCAAGCAAGAGTCAGTCTAGGTAAGGAGAAAATCAATGCTGTGATTTAAAAAGAAAAAAAGTTACTGTTAATTATTATCAAATGTGGGTTTTGTGCCAAACTGATGAAGTCTGACAAAAACAATGCCAGAAATGTCATTGGCCTTTTGATAGACATCTAAAACATTGTAGAACAACATAGGACATTTAAGCTGAAATACCATGAATCTGAGGATGGCTTTGTAGCAAGTCCCTGAGCAGCATGCTTCAGTTTGTCTGTTACAAAAGCAGATTGGAATGCTGTTCCAAAACTACACAAATACAGAGTTTAACTCTTTCTCTGTATCTTCTCCAAAACATAGTTATAGATATCTTCTGTACACTGAAAATCAACACAAAAAGGTTATAGATGTGTGAACTGAAGTTCTGAAGTTTCTCAGCGTCAGTCGTTTCTACCTGGGGGAGTCTTAACTTTTACTGACATTCCTGGTGATGATTGCAGTACCGTCTCGGGGAATTGGAGGAACAGATTTGAAATCTTTCTCTTACAGGTCTCTTCTTGAACATTCATCCTTCTCATGCCACTTAGGCAGTGCAAAAGGTCATGCTGTGGTCATGCAGTGACATAGTACACTAACGTATTAATTCTATAAATGGTAATAATGGTGGTGGTGGTAGTAGTTGTAGTAATAAGAATATAACGATGATAATATGTCACAAATGTGGATAGTACTTTATATCATACAAGACGACAGTCACAACAGAGGCCTTCTCGGGCCTTTTAACAGAATGAATACTGAGGTATGTTTATGAGTATGAATCTTGGCGTTTCCAGGACAGCAGTGGTAAATAATGGAAGAGATTACTGCTGCTGGTAGAACATTATTTTTGAAGAGACATGTCTTGTGTAATGGTTTATGTTGTGTATTTCTTAGGGATTTTTTACACTTAAAACGGTTGGGTTTGGCAATAGATGTGAGTAGTAGAGCCACCTGTGGACATCTGTGGTTGGCTGCCTCTCCTTTCAACACTGCTTTCTGAAACTCTTACTATGTTCTTTGCTTTTTGTTCTTCACTGTCATTCACAACCATGGGGTGAACATGTCAGACTAGGATTTATCTCTGTAAGACTTTTTTTTTAAGGATTGGAACAGCTTTCTTTTACATTAAACTGGAGAAATACTGCTTTACTACCTCTGGAAAATGCTGCTCTGTTTTGCAAATCTGCTTTTTGCTTTTATGCCAAAATAATTGTTGTTCTCTAAATGAGATTAAAAGGCTCAACAGAAAAAGCTGAACGGAGAACTCACATTCCCGCGGGAAGGACAGCTAATGTTCTCTTAAATCCTCCCAGTCCTGGGTTTCTGTACGGATCCCTGTGCAGCTTAGCACTGTGGGCCTCCCCAAGTTATGACAGGTTTTCCCTGGCAAAGTTGTGTGGAAATTCCACAGCAGCGCTTAGTAGAGCTCTCCTCAGCTTGATATGACCCTTCGTGCTAGAATTTGCTTAGGCTACAGCTGTATGGCTGTTTCATCTGTCCTGAGAAAATCTTCCTCAGTACAGATTTACATGTTTTATCCACTACCTTGACCCAATTTTCAGATGCCGTTAAGAGACTTGGAGCACTTGAAAGAGTTTTGTTCTTGGTATTTGCCCTTTGGACCCTTGATAGGTCTGAATTGTGCTTGCCAGTTTTCATGTGTGTGGACGCTTCACATGTGCTAAAAGAAAGAAGTATCTGTAGTGCTTCAACTGTGGTTAGTAAGTCTAAGCTATGAAATAGTTGGCTCCCTGCTTTGCTGCAAAGTCCTGTGATCATCCACGCTGTATGCGTATTAATTCACTCCTGGGGTGTCTTTTAGAGTAAACCAGCTGGTTGCCTCCAAGATAGAATTTAGGTGCAGTTCTGGGAATATTTGCTCCAGAGACTTCTGGAGATAGTGTGGATGGAGAGCTTCGTCTCAAACCATCTACAATATACTCTTACAGGACACACTCCCAGCAAGGGTTGTACCTTCAGGCAATCCACCCACAGCCATGGCACGTCCTGTTGCTTTGTGTTACATTAAATAAATGGCAGCCTGTCAAGAAATAACATATGCCACGGCTTATTTCAGCCACTTCAGATAGAACACACACCAAAAAGTAAAATTATGTCTTAGAGACATGCAAGCGCCATGGGGGACCAAACCAGACCTGAGCCAATTGCTGGGCAGTGCAGAGCAATGTGAACTTGAGTCTTTCTGCCCCCCTTGGAAAAAGTGGCAGGATGGATGCCTTTAGCAGCATTGATATGACTGACAGAGGAGCAGACTGGGGCAGTGGTCCACAAGCTGTGGATGTACAGACTGCAGGCAGCGCAATATTCTTCCTGGAAGCTGCTGCTCTTAACAGCGGTGATACACAAGCAAAGTAAGTTTGGGAGCCCACACAAGCTGGACAAACATCTTTTGTTTCTTCTTGCTCCATTTTTGTTGGTAATTCTGCAGTCTCATAAAAATCAAGTTCTATACTTAGTTACACCCAACCAGTTTTGTCAGTAACATAATTAAGATAAATGAAGCATTCATTTTCCAAAGTAACAGAAAGTTGGAATGTCCTAGATAATGAAATAACCTAGGAAATACAGGATCCACTGGGAGTGCTGATACACATTTGTATGGTTCTACACAGATTAGAGCCAACAGAGTTTATTAATTCAGATTAGCATCTGGATTTAGACACAAACACTAACAAGGCTTCATAGGTGGAGGCAGTGTTGGACATGAACTGGTTGTGCACGTTAGGTGAGTGCATGATTCCGCACAGAACCTAGAGCTTGGGAGAGCAGGGAGCAGAGGGTCCCAGCCTTTGCAGCACAGAAAGCTGAGCTGGTAATGATTGTTAGCTGCAGTGTAGCAGCTAGGAGGAGGAAAGCAAGAGAGATTTCTAGTTCTTTTTCTCTTTCCATATAATATGTGAATTAACTTTACCTGACCAGTAAATTAGATTGTCTTCACCAAGTGATAAGTGCTAAATAAAATAAGATTTCTTAAAGTGAAATAAAAATCTAAATATAATGATAGCAATTTAAAAAGAGGAGGACCTGGCTATCTTTGTTGTACATTTTAAATAATAGTAATTCTTACAGGTAGAGAATGAAAAATGGTATTTTTACGTATATGACTCTCAGCCTTAATATTGCTGACCTCCTTACAAATAATTCACGTTGAGAAAAAAATCCTAGTGTGAGCCACATGTGCAGATAATTTCCAAACACAGGTAGTCTGCAGCTGTCTTCTGTCATTCTTCAAAGCAGATGTTCATCCAGCAAATTCCCAAGTTCTTTGGAAATCTAGTGCCACCTGTAAGGTGGAGGAAGCAGGGGAAGGGTAGTAATGCCACTGGGAAACAGATAACAGGATATGGGAAATTAGAGATGGGGGCTTTTTTGCAAAGAGAGAGTAAACTGCCTCCCTTATTAGCTGTATACAGGTATAATCCAGACTGCTTCTCATTACAGTTTTGGTTGTTGGTAGTAGTGGGGTTTTCTTGGGGGTTTTGGCTTTTTTTTAACAACCTGTATTTATAACCCACACGATTTTTAACCCGAACAATTGTGGAAGACACCCTTCATGTGATCAGATCCAGTGAAATGCAGAGCATTATAATCTGCTGCTGATCTTCCATTTGGTACTCTACAGTTCCAGTCTGTTTTCTGGAGTCAAGAGACTTTCGTCATCATGGTTTATTTTTCTTGTCTGATAAAAATGTTAGGAATGATTTTAGCCAGAAAGTTATATGCAGTATGTCAGTACTTGCCATAGTGCTTTCAAACAAATTGAACATTATCAGTTAAAGCAGATGGTATTTTTTAATACTTTTTATCACATTCTCTTTTCAATTGCATGCATGCATCCCAGGCCAGGAGTGAATTGAGGAATCTGATCTAGCGTATTTATGTAAAATGTCGCCTGTTTGCAGCAGGTGACTGCAAATGTCTTTACAAACACAGGACAACAAGCTGGTCCTGTTTTCCCATTGCAGCTGTTGGAACTATTTGTACTGAACTTGACGGCAGAATTCATAGATTAATGGATTTGTAGATTTGAACATTGCAAAGCAATAAAGTCTGACACACGGTCACTAAGCCTGGCATTTTGAAACAAATACTGTGACTTCTGGAGTTAGTTACAGTTTAAACTAGACAGTTCTTTGTATTTGTGCTGGCTGCTTAGATCCCTCTGTTTTCAGGATGCTGGTGGATCCCATTCCTGCAGTGTGTGTTCAGTGGTGTTTAGGCCCAGGAAGGGGCTCAAGAGCTTGGCCCATCATTGCAAATTAGTATATGAAATTCACTGAGAGCTTGTTCATGCTGCTCAAGGGATAGTTCAAGTCAGGGCCTAACTACGCTTGCTAGTGTAAATCCTGTAGTAGCCTGAAGATTTTGGGATGTGGCTTTTGGAAATGTACCAGTTCTGCTTCAAAAACTTTGTTCAAGTGCACAACTTATGTTAACTATTGCAGTTACAAAGAAATTGGCTGAGCTTGGTATTACTTAAGTCAACTGAAATAATTAGCACCAAACACCTAGTTGTTTCTGTGATCATTTTCTGCCTTTGCCCTCAAGAAATTCCAGTCTGTTTTCCTTCATTCAGTCCACAAAGCTGAAAGGAGGAGATCATTAGAACCTCATTTCTAGAAGGAAATGGCCTCCAGAGGCTACTGTTCAAGCCTAAAAGAAGAAGGGCTTGACCTGTTTTTGAGGTATCTGATGATACTTCCCAAGAATAGCTGGGATTATCCAGGGAATCCATGGGCTGGGAAACAATGAGGGTTGAGTGCCTGGAAAGAGGAAGGGTTATGCTTCTTAAAATCTGCACCTTTAATGCTCCCAGATATAAGAAAACCCAGGTGCATAAGAAAAATATTTGTTTCTTGTGTATTCAGTCAGAATATTGCTATTTTATTTTAACAGCCTTAAGGAATTCTTCCTCCATTCTATTTTTCCCTTAGCAAATCTTCAACAAACCTCCTAAACAGCCTGCACTACAAGAATACTGGCATTGTTTTCTTTAAAGGGAAGATGAGAATGCTTTCATTTGTGCCATTTGCATCAGGCCCTTTTGCACATGGAATAGTGTTAAATAGCATGCATATACATTCTCAATTCTGGCAAAGTCTGAAGTTGTCTTCAGGGGAAAGAATAGATGCTCTAAGACAAGATGGTACAAACTGTCGTTATGGGTCTTACAAGATACTGCTTTATTTGCTTCTTTCAGATATTGGTAATAAATGCATTAAGGAGAGTTAATAAAGTGTAAACACAAGTAAAGTGTTAATGCAGTATTGCATAATATTTCAATAAGTAGAATTTTAATGTAACCAAACTACAGCAGTCTCTTTCTGACTTAGCACATGGAGCAGCAGTAGCTGGCACGGCCGCGTTAAAGGAGGAATGAAGGGGTTTCAGAACTTCATGGTGTCTGACAGTAACATGACGTTTGTCGAATTTGTAGAGCTCTTCAAATCTTTCAGGTAAGATATATTTTTATTCTGTACTGATCTCATTCATCCAAGTTTATAAAAGGGCAAAAATTGAACTTTTCAACTCTTTTTGCAGTGTCCGTAGCCGCAAGGATCTGAAAGACCTTTTCGATGTCTATGCTGTGCCTTGTAATCGATCTGGTTTAGAGCCTGCTCCACTTTACACTAATTTGAAGATTGATGAAAATAGCAGTGGATTCCAGCCTGATTTAGGTTTGTTAACATATATAATACAGCCTCTTTAGACTTGTTAGACTGCTCAACAGCTTCAGTTACTGATATTAAGGAAAAGTGTCTGTCCGTCTCATAAGAGGAAAATACAGCCTCTTTAGACTTGTTAGACTGCTCAACAGCTTCAGTTACTGATATTAAGGAAAAGTGTCTGTCCGTCTCATAAAGAGCTATCAATTGTAAGATTTAAGTAGAAGATTGCTGCCATACCTCCACTAATACCCAGTTAGCAGGGTGTTGACAGCTTCTATGTTCAGAAAGGAAGGGGAGAAAAGTGTTCCTGCTTCAAATTAGCCAGATACATTTGTAACTGGTATAGCAGAGGCATAAAACTTGTTGCTGAGCGGCTGGGCCCAACACAGGGATCTGTATCTGGTTGCAGGGGGTCTGGAAGGGCTAAAACACTGAGCAAATGTAGGGAGGAGAAATGAGGGGGCTGTGCTCCCCGTCTCATTTGATTGGTGTTTTCCTAGTAGATCTGCTTTATGTGGGACAAGGGGGAAGGAAACCTCTGTCCTCCTTTACGTTCCACAGTTACCATAATCTAAGTCTGGAGCTTTGCCTGCATTTGTACTCTTTGTTGTATTAGTGAGTAGAAACAAGATGGTTTTGTTCTAATTTACTACGTAAGTGCTAAAATATTCAACCAGATATTCATGTATATTATATATTACATTATATTCTACACACGTAATATAGCCTATTTTTTTTTCTTTTAAGATTTGTTGACTAGGAATGTTTCAGACCTTGGTTTGTTCATTAAGAGCAGGCAGCAACTGTCAGACAACCAGAGGCAAATATCTGATGCTATTGCTGCTGCCAGTATTGTAACCAATGGTACTGGAGTTGAAAGCACATCGCTGGGAATATTTGGAGTGGGAATCCAGCAGCTGAATGACTTCCTAGTGAATTGCCAAGGAGAACACTGCACCTATGATGAAATCCTCAGTATTATCCAGGTCTGCAACACAAACAACTTGCAATTCCTTTTACTTGAACTCTTGTTTCTTTTCCCCACTAGCGTTGTCCGTAGTCAGAATAGCATATTTGTGTGGATATCTCCTTTCACACTGATGTTGTCACTACAGTTTACTTGAATTTAAAATTTAATACCATCTTTATTCTGGGCTATAAAATTCTGCAGATGTCTGTAAATATGTGCATAAATAGAAAAAAAATCATGCAATTTCCAGAGTAAACATGGACATTTTATTCCCTTATGTACAATGGCTGAAGTGATTAGAAAGTACATAGACATTTTTTAACTCCTTCAAACATGCATAATTAATATACTCCAAAATTAAGCCCCCACTTAGCAGTTAACAAAGGCTAAAAACTGTGTATTTCAACTATGAAGATGTAATATAAAATTGCAACGTTTAAAAGACAGAAATTATAAAGAAACATCAAGTTGCCGTACCACAAATCTTTAATTCAGGATGGTGGTGTGTTCTGTTAAAGCACAATAGATAGGCGAAGGATGTCTGATTACAGATCCTTTTTAATTTCAGCTTAAGTGCTGACTCTGCTTTGAACAGGCGGTTGGATTGGATGACGTCCCGATATCCTTTCCAACCTGAATGATTTACAATTATGAGTTTAGTGCGCTTGTTTAGTGATTTGTAAAGCAAGCATGAGCAGACTTGCAGGCGCCTCGTTACTTCAGCCACAAAAAGACTGGTTTTAGATACTAACTGGTTAGTTCAGTGAGCAGGCTACACTATGAAAATATGAAAAAGCCGTATTTCTAAGAATTGTTATTACTTATCTCTTATATTTCTTCCTCTTTATAGAAATTTGAACCCAGTGTTAATATGTGCCAGCAGGGGCTGCTATCTTTTGAAGGATTTGCAAGGTAATTATTTATGTGTTAATTTATCTATATATACACACACACACACACGTATATATAAAAAAAGATGACACCAGTGTACTGATGTTTGTATGACAGTCACAAAATACTCAGCACAGCATAAAATTTCCTCACATCTTCTCACCTCTAGATATCTGATGGATAAAGACAACTTTGCCTCCAAAAATGATGAGTCACAAGAGAATGCTGAGGACTTGCACTTTCCACTGTCGTATTACTACATAGAATCTTCACACAATACTTACCTTACAGGCCATCAGCTTAAAGGGGAGTCTTCAGTCGAGCTCTACAGCCAGGTATGCAGGACTGGATCATTGTGTAGTTTTCAACATGTACTTGTTCGTTTAACTGGCAAGTCGCAGAAACATGACCTTTGTGCTTTGAAAATCTAAATGTCCTCAACCCCTGCTTGCAAAACGTTGGAAAACATGATGTGTGGGAAAGCTGCCTGTAAGCACAGTTGTGCTCAAATGCCTTTTCTAAGGCAAAAAAATTGGTTTAGTTTGAGATTCATAGCATTTAGACACCAGTCGGTCTGACCCAACCTACTAAAATTAGACTTTCCCACAGGAAAGACTGATCTAATATTTTAGTTCATTCAGATGTCAAAAACTGTACATTGCACTGCAAAGACAAATTTCAAATGGAACTATAACTTCTAAAAACACTACTTCTAGGAATATTCTGCAGTTTTTTAGACTTTATGCCTGACTGGTGGTGGACAGGAAAAGAACTATTTCTCCCTAGGGCTTTTGGTTCTGTGTTTGTTTGTGTGTATATATATATTTGTGTGTCTGTGTATTTACCAAATGCTAGAGAAAGCATTAAACTTCCTGTGAGTAGTGTTTTCATTACTCTAAATGTTAATGACTCACGATTGAGACGGGCTCATCTGGCATCCCATGAGCTGCTTCGCCTGGAGTTGTAAGACAGAGGGGTGAGGCTGTGTTTGTAAAGCCCAAAAAACACGATTGCATCGAACAATGCAATTGCAAAGGAGGTTCCTGTAGTAGCACTGCACAGGGTAATGTGAGTATTGTGTTGATAATCCATGGGAAGTGAGATAGAACTCAGCTGGCTCCAAAATTTGCATGATGCAGAAAAGCTTCTTCCTATCCCTCAAGTAGTTGTCGCCAGAAGAGAAGGGGCACTTTGTTCTGGCTCGGTGTGTCTGGCTATCACAGAAGTGGTGGTGTTCCAGCTACAGACACAACTGCCTGAAATGTAATTATTCAGGTTTTGAATAGGAGAAATAATTTCTTCTTTATTCATGAATGTTTTTGGTGGAAATGGTTTTGATCGTCGAGATCTTTGTTTTCAGTAAAGTATTTAATTGTAATACAGGTAACTCTTTCAATGATAGGCATGCTGAATAGTGACAGCAATAATAAGCTGGGCTGCTAACAGATGGGTTAGATTATCTTTCCCTTTGTCCTTCCTCTTTGCTTTCTTCAGTGGTTTTCTAGCAAGTAGGGCTTTCTAAAATAAATAACTTAAATAAAAAATGGATGGATGGATGTAAATAAGCTTAATATCATTAAATATGATGGCCTGGCACATTTCCATTCTAACTATCCTCAAGAAAGTTGTTCAGAAGACATTATTTTTGGACCTTCTTCTATTTAAAAAGCTAACAACAAAAAGAACCAGCAAACAAACTGCAGATGCCGAGCCCATAAACTGTCACGGTAGCACCCTGGAATAAATTGCTGTGTTGCTTTACAGCTGCTTTTGCAGGTAGAAACATGGAAATGTTTCTCTCCCTCAGAACATTAAGCTATATATTAAGAACCACTTTCTGCAAGCAGATTCCATGCGTCCTGTCAGATACCATGAATTTCAAAGCTTTATGGTACTTCTCCTAAGAACATAAATGCTTTCTTAATTTTTGCACTCTTTCTCAACCTAGGGAATGCAGTTAGCTGGGGACTGTAGGTTCTGTGGGCTATGTTTACTCCACAGAGATTGCTCTTTCCAGCACTTTTGCTGAATCACTGGGCTTTCATTTAGCTCTGCAATGTCTGTCTTCTGCTTTGATGGCATGAAACTGTGGCTTATACGTGTTTACACTGCTCAATTGCATTGTAGGTCCTTTTACAAGGCTGCAGAAGTGTAGAATTAGACTGCTGGGATGGCGATGATGGCATGCCTATCATTTATCATGGACACACTCTAACTACCAAGATCTCTTTTAAGGTATGCTGGTAATTGATTGATTGATCTCTTTTAAGGTATGCTGTGATTCTGTAATTGCATATAGAAACAAAAAAATGAGAAGAAAATCAGTAACTTCTCCTCTAATTAAGGAAAAAATTTGCCTGCTACAGAAGTACAAATCCTAATGGGCTAAATCCCAGTAGAATATGAACTGTGGACCATGTCAAACATGGACTCCTCAATTATAAACATCAAGCTTTCCAAATTAGTTTTTGTAGCATGTGTGCTGTAATTTTCTGTCTTTTTATTGTCAGCATAACTACCATAAGTAGCTGTTACCACTTCTGTTGTAACAAGATGCTAGGTTAATCTGCAGGAGCTTGTTTTGAAAGCGAATTGTGGATTCTTTCTTCTTAGAGGGGAAAACATGCCTTCCTTTCTCGCCTTCCAACTAACAGTAAGTTAACTGAACGCTGTAAAATAATCACATGTTCTTTCAATGACCTTTCTTTCTCACAGGAGGTCGTTGAAGCTATTGATCGCAATGCATTTATCACCTCCGACATGCCAATTATCATATCAATAGAAAACCACTGTTCATTGCCTCAGCAACGCAAGATGGCTGAAATTTTCAAGGTAGGCCATAAGTTGTGGTAAACTATTCTAAGCACGCGCCTTGGGATTCTCCATAATATATCACATGTTTTCAATATTTCAGAACGTATTTGGAGATAAGCTGGTAACAAAGTTTTTATTTGAGAGTGACTTTTCTGATGACCCCATGCTTCCTTCACCTGGACAACTGAAAAGAAAAATCCTGCTTAAAAACAAGAAGCTGAAAGCCCATCAAACACCAGTGGATATATTGAAACAAAAGGTGAAGTCCTTCCTTAATAGCAAGCAGTGAGACCTAACTTTTGTTAGAAATAATTCCTTTGTGTGTGGAGTTTTTGCCATTCCAAAATGCAGCAGAATAATCTCATGCATATTCATGCTTGGAAGACTCATAGTGGATTGCAACACTTTCAAATAAATAGATGAAACATGTAGTGAAGTATTGATACAGCATAACAAAATTTTAGTGTCTTTTAGTTTTATAATACCTCATGATATTATGGTTAGCACCACATGTCCTATGTGATAAATATAAATGAAGTTTCACTCTGAGGCTATCACGTTTGCTATTCATGTTTGTTGAGAAATAGTGATATGCATTGAGTATGTGTGTATATATACAGTTTATAATAATTTTTAGTAGAATTCTGCTTTGTTTCTTTTTTCATATTCAAGCTAGGCAAATAATCTCTTTCTTACTCCCTTTTTGGGGGGACTCTGCTTTCAAGTAGTGCTTTTACCTTTATGAGTATTTTTTTAAATTAATGTTTCTAAAAATTAAGGTTGCATCTCTGGTGGCCTCAATTTAATAATGTCTATGGTTAGTCAGCAATTAGATTGAATCCTTGAAAACTAATTGCTTTTACCCAAAATGTAAACACAATTGAATTAAATTGAGTTCTTGTATCAGAGTAAGTACTGGTTGCACCAGTATATGGACATTCTCCATCTTTCAAAAAACTTTTAAACTGTTTCCAAAACAGCATACTTAGACTGGAAAAAGGCGGTCTTGCTCTGAATAATGTGCAAAGTGGACGTTTTCCCATAATTAATTGGATTTCATATCTTATTGGCTCTTTTTCTACCAATACAAGTTTTCTGTATATTCAAACCCTTAAAATTATATTTTACTTTGATCTTAACAATCTTGCTTATTTCTATTATATATATTCATATAAATATTTATATTTTGTACAAATAAAATAAGATGCAAACAGTGATGAAAACTCTTCTGTTTTTTAAAAATATGTACCAATAATGTAATAAGTGGTTCTGTTGCTCTAGGCTCACCAGCTGGCGCATATGCAAGCACAGGCCAGCAACGGTGCTAGCAACCCCACACCTACCAATGAAGAGGAAGAAGATGAAGAGGATGAATATGACTATGACTATGAATCTCTCTCCGATGGTAACAATATTTATTTATCTATTTATTTATTACAGTGCTGTTAGAACTGTAGCAATAAGGCATGTAAATATTCTAGTTCAGGAATGATGTAGGTAAGTTGATCTTACCCTGTGAGAGGAAGATGTACTAAATGTCCTTGGTGGCACTTTGGTGCAGTCGTCTATAATACTGTGAAAATAATTTGACTATGTAGACGACTTGAGTGTGACTTTAACTCCAATCATTAGGTGATTTAACTATGCAGTGTATGCTAAATTGTAGTGTTTATAAATTATATTTTATATCATTTATATTATGCAAAATGATTGTGTTCGTAGTGTACTGTATCTACATTTGCCTGTATGGTCTTTCCTAAGGAGTTTAGACACTTGAAAGCTCAAGGTTCACAACAGGGTTAGCCCCTGCATGACTGCCATTAAATTGACCTAAGATGCGGATTGTCCACAGTCCTCCTTGGTTACTATCTAATCCCAGAGACCCTTGAAATACCTATTTTAGTTACCCATTCAGCATCAGCTGTTCACTTTATGAGTAAAGATAGAGAAGCTGCTGAGTCCCTGGCTTGTTCAATAAAGATGGCTTTATTAAAGCTTTAGCTGCTCAGTTAAAAAGTGGCAAGGCATGCTGTAGTGACTTGCCTTGTAAGTTCATGTGCTGTCTATGCTTCAGCTATCCTAGCCTTCAGGAACTGGCAGTTTAGCATAAATCTGCCTTTAGGGCCAGTTTATAGATTGCATATAATGATTGGCATGCCAGAAGTGATAACAAATACTGCCGTTAGTAACTTCTACTACTTACTTAGCTCTCCAGTTCAGTCAGACCCATTTGATTTAACTACAGATGAAAGAGAGAATGTGCCAGACCGAGGCAGCTGAGCTGAAGTCATGCATCTTGTTTTGCTTCTCTTGCTGCAGGGCTGGTAGGTTCTGGTAAAGCAAACAGCTGGAGTCAGAAACATTTAATCCTCTCAAGTTTTGTCAAAGGACATTTGCCAAAACCCCAATGCATGGATTGAACAAGCTGGATGCATCTAAATGGGTTACTCATTATTTTTCATTGGTAATTTTTGGAGAATATATCAAAGTAGATCACAGCACGTTTACCCAATGAGACAGCAGTGATGGTACAAGTGATAGCAAGGTCTTTCAGTAGTTAAATCCTGCACCATTGTTAAACTTCATAAATGGGTCACAAAACTGACCAAAGGGACAAAAAAGTTACAGATGCACTTCAGTATAGATAAACATAAAGTAATACATTTAAGGGAAAAAACTTAAACCTTGCTTACGTGATTCTAAACTCAACAACGGCAGTTACAGTCTGGGAGATCATGGAATTATTGAAAGTTCTCTGAAATCCTCAGCTTGGTGTGCAGTGATAGCCAAAAGATGAGGATCCATCAGGAACAGTATTGAAAATAAAACATCTTTTTGCTTCAATATAAAACCTTAATGTCCCACAACTTGAGTTCTCTGTCCAGTTCTTGCCTCCATATCTCAAGAAGGATATGGTGAAGTTAAGGAAGTTAGAGAGAAGGGCAACTGAAAAAACAAAGGGAGTGTGGTGGTGGCCTTGCACAAGTCTGAAAAGGTTGGAATTCTCCAGCTGGTAGAGAAGAGAACTGAGGGGTGAATTTGAAGCAGGCTTACTAAATCATTAAATGGTAGATAAGAAGGATACAGAACTGTTACTCCTGAGATCTAAGAGGTGCTCAGTAAAACAAGTGGAAGATAAGTCTAAAACAGGTTAAATAAAGTATTACTTTGTGCAACTGTTGGTAAACTTCTGGAATTTGCTGCCACAGGAGACTGCAGAGGCAAACGGTATCAGCAGATTGAAAAAAAGGATTGGACAAATTCATGGGCAGGTTTATAAGCAAATGTTATAGGTAGAAATGTATGGTCCAACATCCCTAATATTCAGCAATTATGGATGTTTGGGGTGGTACAAGCGAAGTGGACCATGACTAGTGGCTGGATGCTCTCTTTAAACAGCATTTCCCCTTGCCACTGTCAGAAAAAGAACACTGAGCTAGATGGACCATTGGTCTGACACAGTTAGGCATGTTCTCCTAGGTAAGGTACTTCACTCATTGAACCTTTAAGTCTAATGGGTACCTGCTTAAGTTCTAGGTACTGTGTTCAGGGAAGATGTAAGGCTTGTGCCATGCCCTGCAGCACAGGACTTCTTTCCAGCTGGTCTCTTATTTACATTACTTGCTTCTGTGTTAATGATTTAAAAATAGTCACCAAACTAAGGACTGGACACTGCTTGTGGGTCAGCAGTATTGTTTATGCTAATAGGAAAATATATGAGTTTGCTGCTGGTGTTGTCTTCAGTTGCATTTTGCTAGAAAGTTGGCCTAACTGGATACTTGAGAATACTCCTTGTGTAGGACAGGGTGGAGCTAGTGTAGATATAAATTGCACTGAAAAAATTAGATCTTTGTTAACACACTTGCCAGGAAAATATTGCAAGCTAGCTGCAGTAAGTGCTGTTTGAGCAATGTTGTAGTTAAGAGAAGGTTTGAGAAATCTGAAGCAAGAAACATTCACACCTTCCGATATATAAAGGAATCTGCAGCATGGTTTACTGCTTTATTACAATGATCGTTCTTTGGGATCTTTAATTACATTAATAATCTGGCAAAACTAATCTAAATAATGGTCTGTAAACTTTCTAAAAGATTTTCAGTTTTATTTTCCTTACTGATACATTAGGTTTATATAAGGCTAATAGTTTTACAACTGACACTTAATTTTCATTTCTCTGGCTGTAATTCTTAATTTCCTTTACTCTTATTCCCTCTCTGAATCTGTTTCCCTGTAGCTGATGTCCTTAATGCTTCGCCTGCTCCTAACAGCCAGGAAGGTAAAGGCCATTTGGTTGAGCATTTTAACTGCATGAAGTCAGCACTGCATCTCCAGCCTGTTAAATGTGACAGTGTGAATATATGGTTTCCACTTCATATTAAAAATGCAATCAAGATATTTTTTAATGTCATTTGTTAACTGGTCAGGAGCTGTTAGAAGGCTGCATGTGTGACACTGGTTATGCATAAAAAGAATATGGGCAAAGCATCAAGAATATCAGGAATGAGATAAAAGCATTCCTTTTGTGACAGTTACAATATTTTGGTCCAGAAAGACCAAATTAGTAGGTGCATTATTCTCTTGATAAATACGTAGCTTTGAAGAGGAATTTCTGTAGATGTAAAAAATATTTGTTCGTGGTGAATGTAAGGAGAGGAAAGACAAAACTTTCTGTACAAAGACGTGTACATGTTTGATTTGGTTAATTGTGTTTGGACTTGAGCAATTCTTTGTTGTTCAGGAATATCGGTGGTTTTCAGATAGCAAGCTTAATTCATTAGATGATTTTGTTTTAAGCATCTTCTGAGCACAAAAGGATGGGCTTTTAAAGAAGTGCAACATATTAACCAAAGCTGAGCATTAAATTTTTAAAGTACAAAATTACTACTAAAAGAGAATGCTTTGACCAGTAAATGCATTATTTTGGCAACTGGTTATTCAGAGAAGATTCACAGCATTGTCCACAAATACTGTTAATTCAAATTAAATTTCCAGTTGAAATTGTTTGACTTTATGTTTATTGAAATCCCATTAATTTTTAGATAACATTCTTGAAGACCGACCTGAGAATAAATTATCAAGTGATAAACTGCAGTTTGAATATAATGAAGAGACTGCCAAACGAATAAAGAAGGCTGATTGTGCTACGTACAATAATAAAGGAAAGGTAGTTCTGCTTTTTCCCTCTTTCTTCTCAGCCACACTTTGATATATAACCAGCTTCAAAAGGATTTGAGCAGTTTAGGTAACTGAGACATCAGATGGCAAATGCGCTTTAATGAAGACAAATAGTAGAAAGCATGGAAACACACCAGAGAAAATAGATTAAATAGAGCAAACACTCAGCGTACTGTTCAAGAAAGGTCCTCAGAGGTTATTGTATATACAGGTTGTTTGGCTGAAAATTTTAACTGTCATTGCTGACAACAAAAGACTTCATTGAAGCTAAATCCAGAAGTTTATTTAGATATCAGATTTCCATTAACATCAATGGAACTGAAGATTTCATCTGAATCTTCAGCAACTGTTGTGTGTATATAAATCACTTTAACATATTGCACTATCATATCAGTTTGCCATGTTACTTTTTATTAAATCCTCAGACAACTGAACCACTGCATTGCTATTTAGTAAATTGTAGTTTCTTCTGAACACAGATGTTTTTGTCTAAATTTTTGTAGAACTGACTCTGAGGCCTTTGCACACTGTTCCAATATCAGTAACAGGTATTGATGCATAAACCTGCACACAGAAGTCTGTTAGGTGAAGACAGCAAACCATATAGGAAGAAAGACATAAAGAATTTTAAGGACATAAGATATGCAAGAGTACTTTCACATTCAGTAATTTTATTATTATATGTTCCTGGAATTGCCACTTAGGTGTACGATATGGAGCTGGGTGAAGAATTCTATCTTCCGCAAAATAAGAAGGAAAGCAGGCAGATAGCTCCAGAGCTATCAGATCTTGTCATTTACTGTCAAGCTGTAAAGTTCCCTGGTAAGTACACTGCCCTGTTTTATTGCTTTAAACTCTCTAATTCTTAGAGACATTATGTTTATGTTTTGAATCAGTTAGTACAAGCGCTTTCAAATTGAAGTAGTGGAGGAGTTGTTTTTCTTGATGATTTGGTAGACTACACAATGATAGCTTCTGGCTGAGAAGTAGTATAGATAAATTATGTAAAGACATACTGTTTGTCATATTAAAATGTTCACAAAAGTGAAATTTGCCAGTCTTCAAAACTTAGACAACTGCTTCATTGCCAAATGACAGACGACAGAAAGCTGTATCTTAAGAGCTCCGAGTTTCCATGTAAGGACATACTGAATTAGGAAGGAAAATTTTCTTTGTACCTTGCAGGAGTGAGCTTGTCACGTTTCTTTAAAAGACTTCAGTTTTCGTGTTTCACCTTCACCTGCAGCTGCATCTTCTGTTCTTTCCTAAGTGGATAGGAGCGGAGCCATTTGAGGGGGGTAAAGGAGCCTTTTCATCGCGTGGGTGAGGACAGCTGATTACACACACGCTCTTTAGGGAAGGGGTTAAGGAAATAGGAGGGTCGTCTTTTGTACAGTAGGAAGAATAATGTTTGCAGAGGAGAAGGAGAGGGAGTAACTGAAGAGGAGATCACTGATAGTAACTTGTTCAGTACTGAGACATGAGGTTGAGTGTGTTTTGGCTAATACTGTGTACATAAATAGTTTTAAATTGAGAATTTATTGTTTATTGATGTGTTTAATGTTTTGAATGAAAAATCTGGTTTTTAATGGAATGGTTCTCTGTGGAAAAGTTAGCAATTCTGCCAAATCATGATCTTATACAAATAGAACTATAATCAGATCAGAGAAGCTAACCAAACATAAAATAGTGTCGAATAGGCAAGATAAACATGCTGAAAAATGGAGAGACATTCTTTTACAATCTTCTATAACTTTAAGAATTATAGGTGTCACTTGTAAAAATAATAACTTCTAAAAATTAAAATCTGATACTCTTTTTAATGAAATCTGCCATGAGATATCTTTCAAATAAAATATTTTCTTTTGAAGAATGATATTCAAGATTAAACAGAGAGAGTTTAAGTTGTTCCAAGCATTTTGACACACAAAAAAGTTCTGATGTTCTAAGAAAACTTCAAAATACTTCATTTTTTAATGTAATTTCAGTTATAAAAGAAATACCTTCTTTTCTTATTGGATTTCTTCCTCTTGCTTTAAAGAGGGCGTGAATAGAACAATTAAGAAAATTAGTTCCTTTCACAGATGAACACATGAAGCTGTAGAAATTAGTTTTCCAGCAAACTTTGTCTCCTTTGAGAGAAATACTGCCTACTCTGCAAGACGTGTAGACTTCCATGGCCACCACGCTACTGACTGGATTCCTCTGCTCAGCTGGAGGGCACAGACATGGTGCACTGATATACCCCAATATTGTCCATTAATAGTGAGACCAGGCTGGTACATCCGTGACTATGTAGCTCTATTGACTGGGTTCCTACCCAACTCAGAAATGAGAGAGTTTGGGAAATGGGGAGGGCAGAATTCATGTCAATGTTTTATCAATGGTGTAAATACTTCATTTCTCCTGTCTTCATATATTTCTATTGTGTGTTTACAGTTGCCTATGTCCCCGAATGTTAATCACTGATTTGTGACTATAAAAAAGGACAAGGACCGTTACGTTCACTTATTCTAGCCTCCTGAGTAACACAGACTTCCTTAAATGCTCCCTGGTCAGAACAGAATTTATCATGTGGAGAAAATAACATTTCTTGTTTATAAAATCTCTGGTAACACGGAACCCACCACAGCTCTTGTTGTTTCGGTGGTTCTTGACCCTTACAATCCTTGCTTAGTTTCAATTTCTGTCTGTTGGATATCATTATACCATTATCTAAGAGGATGAAGGTCTGTTCTTTTGGGTCACTCAAGATGAGGGCAGTGAAGCATACTTGAGCACAGTACTGCTGTAACACTGGCACATGGCTTGTTGCCTTGGTGCTGAGGATCCTTACACAATGAGTAGAGAAAGTTGAGTACATAAAAACAGGATCTGCGCAATCAAGTGCAGAGAGCAGGGAGTCACCTGAGCTAACCAGCAGGAAATTCAGTCGCCATCTCCATTGTATCAGACTATCTGCCCCTATGGTATCGCTTTTCAAGAAATTAAAGTGAACATAATAAAGGGCACCCTACATAAAAAAGTACCATAAATTCTTTTTCAGGATCTGCAAACCTGCAGACTAACTGAGTGTTGGTCTGAAACACATGGTGAGAAGATGAGAATTAACCTGTTACTTTAGCATGGTTAGACTAAGAAGGGCAGGGAAGTTTGCCATCCTCTGGATTAAAAATCTAAAAGCAGTAAAGCAGTGTGGTTATATCTAACATAAGCTACAGGCACTAAATTCTGTAACTCCAAGGATATAGCATAGGGGTTTTAGGGAAATACAAAACATTTACTCCGTCATTATGGTAGTATGACTGGATCTATGTGCAATGTGGTGGGATCTAAACTGGTCCTGCTTTGACCAGAGGGTTGGACCAGACGACTTCTAGATGCTTGCTAACCTCCATTATTTTATGAATTTATGATTCTAAGAATAGGTGATGCTATATTTTGGAGTCATGTTTAAATTGGAGTGAAAAATGGAGTTTTTCTGTGGGAGGAGGCATGTCACGTGCAAAGCACGGCCATGGGAAAGGCTGAAGGAAAACTCCCAGCTGCAGCTTGCCCTGTGGCCATCACACTAGGTTCAGTTAACCGTGGTGTTTTGCATTACACTCTCTGGTGATTTATGAGGTTAGCCTGTTTCCTCAGTGACTGTCTCCACAACAGGATTTTGCAACCTGGATCTTGCTTGCCAAATCCATTTGATCCATTGAAAACTGGGATTAAATAGTGCTTGGAAGCACACAGTGCATAACTTCTCATTCTTCTAGTCAGTCCATATTCTTTCATCTCAGCTTCTACCATCTTCTGTGTGGTTTATGTATATGCTTTGGCTCAAAGAGAAAGTACATCTCCAATGCTGAAAACATTTGTGTATATCCTAGATTTTACTAACCCGAGCAGTTGCATTGAAACTATCAGCATAATTTTACTGAGTACATGTAGACATGCTGTAAAGATAGAGAGCTGAAAATTTACAGCTGTGGACAGACTTTAGTAGAGTCCAGTGTATCCTCTTTGTGATTTACATTTGTAGTTGAAATATTACTGTTAAGTCCAGAACTCTCTTTAGGCAGGTGTGAATTGATGTGAGCTCATAGGGGTCATTTTATGAGTCACAATTAGGCAAATAACAGTGTCTTCAGTCTCTGAGAGCGTCCCTCACCTCACTGCTGTGGGTGTCAGAATAACTGTCGTGCATTTTGACTTACTTTAATTTTGGTCTGCTGTGTGCTTTCTCCAAGTCAACAGAAAGAAACTGACCTTAAAGGGAATTAAGTTTGTTTACTTCCCTGGGATTTAGATCATTATTTTAATGATTATTTTGCTAGAATGCATATGTTTCAATAGCAGCTACACTAGAGCTTTCCAGCTCCACTTATAGTACGTATTTGCCATCAAATGCTTAATGGATTTTGCACACCTACCATAATTCCCATCATTGAAATACAAGTTCTAAACAGAAGAAGATAACTCTGAAAACATCTCAAGGTTAAACTGTTTAACCAACAGCATTTGAGCTTTTTACTTTATGTTATATCTTTAAATCATATTCTTGCATTTATTTAATTATGTACATATTATATCCCAGATGAATTCCATTATATTCACTAAGGTACAGATTTATTGCTTCTGTAGACAGGATTTTTTTTTTTAATTGTTCTAAGGTTGAATACATTGGGACTGTGACTGCAGAATTTTTTAGTATTCATTAGGACCATTTGGTAATTTGAGATAGAGCCACTACATTCCTCAAGCCAAAAAGTAAAATAGAGAAAAGTAATATCACAGAGAGATAACTGTATATTGTATTGCTTCATGTAAGTTTTTATATATGTTATATATATATAAACATACATAATATATACACATATAAAGGCATGTATGTATGTAAAGATGTTAAGTTATGGAGAAAAATACACTGCTTGCCCTGTGTACTATATAACAGGAGTATTCATGCCTTCAAAAATAATGTAAAATATGATGGAAAATGTCCTGCCCTCTTGGTCATGTTTTTTGGCTCATTTATTTTACATTTATGGGAACAGGCTTGTCAACTCTAAACCCATCTGGCTCTAGCAGAGGAAAAGAAAGAAAAAGCAGGAAGTCCATTTTTGGCAACAATCCTGGCAGGCTGAGCCCTGGGGAGTCAGCTACTCTTGCCAAAGCATCTGGAAAAGGTAAAGTTAGCATCTTCTTTCACCAGTCACATGGAATGACTCTGTAATCCAACAAATGTACCAGACCAAGTCGTTAAAGATCAAATACTTTGCAGTGTGTATGGTGTTGAACTTCGGAATGGTTTTTCGTTAGCACAGCAGCTATTACAGTAACACTGTTATAACTGAAGTGTTGAGTGTGGAATGTTAAAATAGCATTACTTGGTCAGGAATACGAAGACCCTAATTCATAAATGATTCAAACGTAACATACATTTTAAGCCATGTATCTTAAAGTTTGTGTTTTAAAAGGTATGAATGAATATTTTCGAAGAACAAATGGAAGGCAGAACTGTTGGGCTGGATCCAGACAAGGATTTCTAGTGTCTGAAGTAGGGTTTAGTTGCCTACAATTCAGCCAAGTCCAAATGTGTAATGGTGCAAACTCCTGTGTTCCACCTTGGAGGTATTTAGACTCTGCAGGTGATTCAATTTGTGAACTTGGAAATTGTACTTCTGCATATGACCAGATGTAAATAAATACAAAGAAAGTACAGAAAAGGTTCTGAAGCAGGGATGAGATCCAGATTCCCTGCCTTGTCAGGTGAATGCCATAAACAGAAAGTTATACAATTGTACCCTTTTCTTGTACTCATTTTCTGGCTCAAGGAATGTTGCATTTCTTTCAGCCCAAGGGCACGGCTGCAGCAGACAGGTTAGATTCCCTTCGAGAGGCCAGTGTCCTAAAAATGAAGATGTCTCATGCCTAATTCTGAAGGACATAAGTATTTTGCTGGCTTTGTCCCCTAACTTATTGGCACTCTGTAGACTGCCTGTTCGGAGACTTAGCAGATGGGTTTCAATTTTGCCTCCCTTCCTCCTGTAAAATTTATAAATGAGAAGAATAGAATTTTATTCTATTATTTTATTCAGGCAAATGTCAATTAAGTATTTATTTATGAAAATAGTTGTTAGCACATCTAATCACAGTATCATTTCAATACTTAAACATTATGTTTCCTCTCATGGACTGTTCTTACTGTATAAGAAGGAATGTCACGCTCATATTGAGTAGTGGCATTTTCCAGGATCACCTTTTTCTACCATAATCGAAGTATGGACACATACTTCACTAGAAAACATTGAGTTCTTGGAAGTCTCTGGATCTGCGGCTGTAACTTGAAAGTACTGTTTATTTTCCAGGTCCTTTTGATGTGATGCGGCAGACCTGGGAAGATCCTTGCTCTCCTTACAACTCTCCAGCTTCTCTCAGTGCTATCATAAGGACGCCCAAGTGCTACCACATCTCCTCCCTGAACGAGAACGCTGCCAAGCGGCTGTGCAGGCGGTACTCTCAGAAGCTGATCCAGCACACCACCTGTCAGCTCCTGAGGACCTACCCTGCTGCCACACGCATTGACTCCTCAAATCCCCATCCACTGATCTTCTGGCTCCATGGCGTACAGCTCGTGGCTCTTAACTACCAAACAGATGGTATGGGTACACGAACGCGCATTTTAATACATTTTAAATGTTAAGTAAGTCCTTAAACTGTGAATTTGTATTTGACATTTGCTTTTTACCTGCTATCATGAGGGGACGTACCTGTCTGTGTGCCCCAGCACAAGCAGTTTCATACCATGACAATGTGGTCCTTGAGAGTAGCAATCCCAGAGTTTATGCCAATGCAGCAGATCTCCTGATAGCACAGAAGTGCCTGGACAGCAACACCTTCCATTTTTATTTTTATTTTATTGCCGAAGGTTGGGTGTTTTCCCCAGTTCAAGTAGCTGTTACCCTTTTCCAATTATTTCAAGTATAAAAAGGTACTGAACTATTTTTTACTTAGAAGTGCTGCCTTGGATGCTGGTTTAATGTTGATCAAAACTTTTTTGGGCCATTTTCTATCCTATCTTGTGTTCCTTCACCAAGCTACGCAGTCAATGATTTTTCATTCTGCAGTTCAGGGCAAATACCTAGAAACTTATCAGAGAATATGTGCAGGCAAGCCCTACAGTTGGATAAAGACAACAGAAAGGTATAGAAAAGAATGAACTGTTCTTACAGTTTTGTAGAATTAAGTATAGGATAGACTGGATACATAAATTACAGCTATCTCTGAAAAGCAAAAATGAATTGATAGTACACAATTACAATTAAAAAAAAGATACTTAAAATATGTCTTGGTCTTCACTGTTAGTTTTTCCATTGTACCATTTCTCTTTGTCAGTTTTGGCTGTCTTCCTTTCACAGATCTTCCTCTGCAACTTAATGCAGCGATGTTTGAGGCTAATGGTGGCTGTGGATATGTTTTGAAACCTCCTGTTATGTGGGATAAAAATTGTTCAATGTACCAGCAGTTTTGTCCGTTAGAAAGAGATCTTGATAATAAGGAGCCAGCTATATATTCTTTAACAGTAAGTACATTAAAAGGAAATTTCATACAGCCAAACAGATAGAAGCAGACAACATTTCACTCAGTCTTTAACCAGCATTACAGTCATGCTTCTGTATGAAAAGATTGAAACTTTCGTTGTTGCTTGTACTTCTGAAGGTCAGCATAACTAAAAGAAATTGGAGAGGGAAGGAGCAAATAATTGTCTTCATTTTATTTTATTGGCTGGTTTGTATCCATAGTTACTTTCACTGTTTCCTTCACAATATTTGTTGAAACCCAGTCCTGAAAGCATTTTCCCCGGGACTACACAACTGTGTAAAATTATACATGGGCCTGGATGTTTCACACGTTTGCGAACACTTGAGAAGCTACACAAAAAGCCATTATGAAAAGCTGTACTGAATCTTAAAAAAATGTTTTTTCAAAGTTATATAATAAAATATATCCTTCATGGATTTATGGCCAAAATAATGTATTCTAAGAAGCTAGTCCCTTCCTCTAAGTGTTTCAGAAAAGTGAGATTCACAGGAATCAAAATTCCCCCAGCTGCGGTAATCGCACACCTAATTCTTGTGCTGTGTATGCCAAAGCAAGCCAGAGGTCAGTGCCATTACCCCAGAGTAACGAAGAGGAAAAGTTGATCCTTTTTGACTATGTTACTGGTACATTCTTTCTGGATTAACTTTCAGATGCCTTGAATGGTTACACTCGTGATGTGTAGTGTATTTTTTTCAGAGGAAAGATACCATAGCAAGGGCATGGGGTGGGGCTGAAGCAGCTCTGCTGCTGAAATTACTGCCCTGGCAATTACAAAAGTAGGGGAGCGCTGTAATTAAATCAGTATGTTAACAAACTGTGGAGTGCGCTAAACAATATTTAGCTCAGAATCGTGACAATAGAAGAATTACTCCACTAATTGGTTTCTCTGTGTGCTCCTCGGCTTCAGATTGTGTCTGGACAGAACGTCTGCCCCAGCAACAGCACGGGCAGTCCCTGCATCGAAATCGATGTGCTGGGGATGCCTCTGGACAGCTGCCATTTCCGGACGAAGCCCATTCATCGCAACACTCTCAACCCCATGTGGAACGAACAGTTCCTCTTCCGGGTTCACTTTGAAGATTTGGTCTTTCTTCGGTTTGCAGTTGTTGAAAATAACAGCTCGGCTGTGACAGCTCAGAGAATCATTCCTCTAAAAGCTCTAAAAAGAGGTACAGTATAGTTTGTAGTGACACCCTATGCCAAAATGGTCCAGATTTCTGGACTGAATCCTGCCACAGGGATATTTTTAATCAGCCGATGGCATTTTTGTAGAGATGATGGGGAGCAAATACCAGACCACAGCTTTGCCCTGGCAGTGTGATGCTGGGACTCCCTGGGAGCTGGAGGCTTCCCCAATGACTTGTGAAAGGTCCGCGATTGTGCTGTTGCAGAGGCTGGGGCATCTTGTACGCAGTGGCTCTGATCCTGAGCTGTAGCTGTGGGGTTGCGTTCACCGTGAGACTTGCTGCTCCCTTAGGAAGCACGGCGTGGTTTCACTCCCTGCCTTGTCCTTTGCCCGAGAAACTGCTGTAACTGGTGGTCACGGGGCAGGGGGGAACTGCACTTCTTGCAGCCATGGCTGGAGGAGAGGTGAAGAAAGGGTGAAAAAAGGTGAGAGAGAGAGATGAGGAAGCATCATTGATTCTGTGACACCTGGGGGAGGGAATTTCCATATTGCCAATAGCTCTTCAGTAGAGTGGTGAAAATACTTTCACATTCACTTCGTGCCACTGTAACACCACACAACAGTCTTAGCATATGAGATCTGGCCATAGACGTGCATTTTCCCAGTGAGAATTTGTCTTTGTTTCATTCATGTTCTAATATTTAGCTATTTCATGTACGAATATATTGAATATTAGAGCAAAACAAAGGTGGTAGGCAGCTACATGAGCCACTCAGCAGTGCATAGCATTTAGGTTACACTGTTGTACAGACCAAGAGTGTTAATGCAGTGTTACTACAGTGCTTTAAATCCTATAGGTGTGACAAATTGTAGCTATAAATATAGCAAATGTGAGTTTTCCATTTACGAGATTTGTGTGCTAGGATGTGGCAAAGTACTTACCAAAGGTTTTTTTCTGTTTAGGCTATAGACATGTCCAGCTCCATAACCTGCACAATGAAGCATTAGAAATTTCTAGTTTGTTCATAAACAGTCGGAGAATGGAAGAAAGTCCCTCTGGAAACACTCTGCCTGCATCTACGGTAATTTAATATTTTTTTGTGAATGCCACATACTCTTGTCTTAATGACTACTGTGGTCTGAAGACTTCTAGAACCAGACTGTTCAAAGATGTTAGCCCTTAAACCTGCACATTTTTCAGAAGTATCTCGATGCCTAATTCTTTTGGGCTTTGGTGGAAGTAAGGGTCTCCCACCTGGCTGAAACTGTGGGAGGGTAAATCTTTACAGAGTCTGGCTTTTGGTGTATTTAGGTATAGCACGAGAACTCCTGTGCTGGAGAAGGACTGTGGTTGAGCAGTAAGGTTCAGAGCTGCCTCCTTTTATGCATGAATCATAAGCAATGGGACAAAAAAAGAAAGATGCAAATTACCACCAACTTTGGAATAATGAGAGTAAAATTGAATTCTATTAGAGGAAGAGTTGGAGTCTGTATTTGCATAAATACGTACACATTTATATATGGGGGGGCACATCTACATGCTTATGTGTACAGATATTTGCACATACACATACAGATGTGTGTATAATATATAAAACACAGTATGGATGGATGTGATGTTGTTTAGTTTAAATAGCCCTTAATGTTAGGTTACCTGGGCTACTTGTGCTTTAGTAAATTTAAGCATGTATATTATCATTTTGCTGATTCCTAAAGTGTTACATAAAACCTCCCGAGCTACTGTGTGTGCAGCAGATGTGTTGCAGAGGTTATCCTCCTGCGAATACGTGCCGAACGCGTATCTTGCTGAATTACTAGGGCAGAAAGGAAGAACAAAAATGGTTTGGAGGGTAAAACAAAGCTGTAGATTTTCATCCAGTAATTCATATGCTGAATTCAAATAGTCTGAGCTCCACCAGAATGCAGACAGTGAGCGATGGAGGTCTACCCTTTGTTCAGTGGCAGTTTATGTACTCTTACTGGAAAACTTCCTTTTTCTTCTTTAACTTTAGCTTCAAGGTATGCTGGGGTCTTTTGGGGCCTTAGTTTCTTGTTTTGTTTTTTTTTTTAAATGCCTTGATCTGTAGTGTAAGAGCCATGGAGTAGCTGGATAGCTTTGCTCTGTCAAGGTCCTTACAACTTGTGTGTACAGTTTCTTTTAAGTGACCTAAAAATAACATGCCTGTGTGAAAACATTCAGTAACCTGTTGAATGTTGTCTGAACAGTTGTTTAGCATGGGGGAAAAGAAAGCTGCTGTGACTCACAAAGTGACAATTCATGGAGTTCCAGGCCCAGAGCCTTTCACTGTTTTTAATGTAAGTGGGGGGACCACAGCTGCACAGCTTCTCCATCAGGTAAGCTGCCTGCTGAATTGCAGGCTCTAGCTGCAAGAACCCACATCATTCTGGACGTTCACCTCCCTGCATTTCTCATGCGCAGGGTCATTGTAGTTCATTCATCACAGCAAGGAGGTGCTTTAGAAATGTGTTACTGTGGAATTGCAAACACAGAGTATCAATCATCAGTGAAATTTTCTCAAATGTTGGCTTCAGAGAATGGGTTTATAATCTTAGAACACACTTCCTATTAGTATTTTACTATTTGGGCATATGCAGATGAGAAAAACAATCTTTCTGACCGACAGAGGCAGTGGGCTGTCCTTACAACATGGGCAAACATTTCTGCGCAATTCTTTGAACCTGAGCACCATAGGAATACAGAGTAAAAGTTAGAGGGCTAAGTTCATGAGTAGAAAACCCAGTTAACTCAACAGGGATTGTTATTCTAGCAGTGGGAAAAGACTGTACTGTCCTGGGATTATGAATAAATTGTCTGGCCAGCCAAACAGGACAGAAATAAGCCTAAATAGTACTGCGTTGTCTGGAATAGCTGAACTGCTTGGCTAGGCTAAAGAGAACAGTACATTACCCTGGAGTAGAATATCTGAATAATAAATAGCACATCAGAAATCTTGCCCACACTATCAGAATAGTTATTGATTCTTAAAGCTGCTTTATTCATTCTCATTTATACTACTAATTATGTAGTGTTTATATTTAGCATTCTAATTGCTGTGTGTTTATTGTGGTCTGTCTTAGCTCTTGGCTACCACAAAAGACACAGAGTCATGTGCTGCAGACTATTTTCTGATGGAAGAGAAAAGTTTTATATCTAAAGAGAAGAGTGAATGCAGAAAACCACCATTCCAGAGAGTAATTGGTCCTGAAGAAGGCCTAGTGCAGCTTTTGAACAGTTGGTTCCCAGAAGAAGGATATGTTGGAAGGATTATCTTTAAAACCCGAGAGGAAGTAAGTCTGTTTTAGATAAATTGTTATTTACAAAGGTCGCTAAAAATAGCTGTTAGGACCAGGAAACAAAAGGGTGCAGTATTTGTTTCACTACTTGGTGAGTAATGTCCATGTACATCATTTAAAAACAAACACAACCCTTGATTGAGCACAGCTAGACTTTATATACCTGTGCAACACTAACTTGACTTCACTTCTAGGATTAGCTATGTGGCGTTTCATCATCATTGCTTACTCAACAGTTCAGTGCCACTAGCTTACTGCTTTGACTGATAGTTCTAATTTAATGTAAATCTAGATTTTTATACGATAGATTAATATAAAGAAAGGAGGATAATAGTTAATACCAAAGGATCATAATAACAGAACTCTAGACTACAATTATCAATCAGTTTAGATGTTAGCAACTTCTTCTCTGTTCAGAAAAATTAGAAAGGATTTTAATACTAAAGAACTCTCAAAATCTCAAAGGATGATTAAATTAGCAATGATAGCCTAAAATAATGAAAAAGGTGATTTAATTTAAAGGAGGAGGATGGAGTGATTACTTCACTTTAACCTATGAGCAAATTATCCACAGCTTGAAAATATGCTAGTGCTCAGGCTTGTGAGAGAGAAACAAAAAAGCAGGAGAAAAGACACTCAACGATCTCATTTTCAGAGGCACTTCCTTTGGTCAGGTCAGCATATAATGCTTGCTTAGCCTGAACAGAGCAATGTATCTACATGTATGTTTATATACACAGATTTTACACCCACAAATGACAGAAAGCCTCCTTTAAAATGAAAAAATACATTTTTAACTGATTATTTTGACACAACTTTTGAAAAGATTCAATTTGAGAAATTACCATTGTATTACACAGGTCAATGTTTTGTTTTCCTTTACTTGTAATATCTGGAGGAAAAATCACTAGGTAGAAATTTGCTTGTGGAAACAGTAGCCTACTTACTTAATCCAGCTGACTGCAACACTGATTTTTTAAGTGTATGCAACCTCAAATGTGTAACTGCCAAACCCCATTCTTTCAGAAAATGGGCTAAAATCTGAGCGTAAGTGAAAACTATGCTGTAGTTTTGTCCCGTGATACTAGTACCTCAAACATTATCTATGATTTTTGAGCCCTCCTGCAGATAGCAGCCTCGAATCTTGGAGCTAGAAATGAAGCTGCAAATCTGTATGTAAAAACCAGGAGAGGGTCCACCTGTAGGGTGTGATACGCAGCCCATGCTTACAGCTTACAAATTCAAGCTACGTTACAAGGGGCTGGAGAGAAAAGCATTACCTGAGAGAAGGTGCAGGGAGAAATTCTGTCTAAAATCTGCAGTAGTCATAGAGCCTGAAAAAGGACAGCGAAGCAGCCTTCCTCACTCAGTCGTCTTGCTCTCTGAATTCTTTTGGCTTTAGTGCAGGGACAAGGCGAGAAAAGGACGCTTTCCACCATCTCTCATCTTAATGCCACCTCTACATGACAAAACATAATTTTGCATACATAAGGAAATACTAAGTGATTATTTTTGCCTAATGTGATACTATGCATATGTCTCCATTCCTTGTCTACTACGAAGGGTATTTCAGACACTGACACAGGTATTACATACCATTGCTAAATAGTGGCTTGTCTTACGCAGAAGACTTGCATTTAATGAAATGGAGCTGGGCCAACAGCAGTCTCCAATTTTCACGTGATTAAAAAAACAGCTATTAAGTTACCTCTATGAAGTAAATGCATTTGGCTCTCCTTTTTTCCACAGAATTTAAATGAGAGAAACGTCTTTCAAGAAGCAAAGGAGGATGCAGCCATCAGCTCTGAGGATGACAGTTTCTTTGTTCAGGTACACGATGTCTCCCCAGAGCAACCGCGCACTGTCATCAAAGCTCCCCGCTTTAGCACAGCTCAGGACGTCATACAGCAGGTAAGCAGCCTGTGTCCATGTAGCACGTCTCTAATGTGTAGGGTGGAGGTTGGTTTCACACAAGATAAGGTGGGGTTTGTTCTCAGCACTAGCTGAGGAATTGGTTTAGGAACCTGAACCTGAGGGAATGCCTTCTTTTTTATCTTTTTTTCTGCTTTTAAACAGACTCTTTGCAAAGCCAAATACTCCTACAGCATTTTGAGCAATCCAAATCCAAGTGATTATGTGCTCTTGGAAGAGGTGACAAAAGAGCCAGCAAACAAAAAGTCCTCAACATCTAAACCATCTCAGAGGATTCTCTCTGATCAGGAGTGTGTGTTTCAGGCGCAAAGCAAGTGGAAAGGAGCAGGAAAATTTATCCTTAAACTCAAAGAACAGGTTCAGGTAAATGATCACATACTTTGCAGCAGGTTTATATATGGTGTATGATCAACTTAACAGGAATCTGCTTTCAATGGGAGGGAGAAACAACTGGCATGAGGCTGGGTGGGGAGAAGAGACTACAGCAAAAAGCAGACTCCTCTTTTCTCCACACCTCCCTTTTTTCTTTGCAAAAATGCATCAGTCAGATCCAGCCTGCAACTCCCATGACAACCTTTATCTTTTGCTACCAGCTTTCCGTTTTTCAAAATCTTCTGGCTGTGCATGCCCTGCTCCCTATCATAGTAAAGCAGGACTATTCAAATGGGCAGAACTTAAAAACTAGTGGCATAAAGTCCCCTTTATTCCTGGCCCACTGAGAAAGTCGTTCTGTTGCTTTACCTCAGGCTTTGGAAAATTGAATGAATTAGCTCCTTCTCCCAGCAGGCAAGTATGTTCTTCTTCCCAGCAGATGCCATCAAGCCACAGCAGTTGTTGCTTTAAAGTAATTGACTCATAAGCACAGATTTTTATACAAGTTTATAGCAAATTTGCTAACCATATCTTTGATAATGCATAATTTTCAATGACTTTATTCAGAACAACCAGAAGAATGTGCTTGGTTGTGAAAGCACAGCCGCTCTCAATTTCAAAAGGGAGGCCTGCTTATAAATGTATTAGGTGGTTACATATTAATTCCATATTTCACAGCTAAAAACAGCCTGTTAAACCACTTTTATGATCCGATTTCTTTTTTTTTTTTCTTTACAGGCAGCACGAGATGACAAAAGAAAAGGCATTTCCTTTACCAGTGAACTCAAGAAGTTAACCAAGTCAAGTAAGCAGTATCGGGGATTCATATCGCCACCTCTGCAGGTCTTGCCGGACAGTCCACAGAGCAAGGACGAAAGGTCTGCATGCAGTTTGACTTTTAGTGACATTACGGAGTAGTAACCACCACTGCCTATGGCACGGTCTGTTCAGGTACGAGATACTGATTCTAAATCAGAGCAATCTTTTAATACATGATTTACAGAGCATTATTTTCAAAGCTGTCGTTGGTTAAACCACAGTGAGGTAACAAGGGACTGGACAGAAAGATCCAGAAAAGCCTTAGACATTGGTGTGCATAAGCACGGTAAGATCAAATCAGTAAGGTCTCCAGTTATTTATTATGGCATTTGCTGCAGTAGATCAGAATGGTGTGAAGACTGGAGTTTCACCCACTTTCTCTGCAGACTTAAAATACAAAACAAAATGTTGTATCCTGGCTGATTTTATAGTAACCTACTAACTGTGCTTAATTAATGATGTCCTATTACTCTCTTACTCTGGGACAAAGTAAATAGAAGTATCCAGGAGAGCTTTTGTCATTTTTTATTACATGCATATAATAAAATTACTGAGATTGATGATCTCCTTTTTAGCTAAAACAAGTTTATAGTGTTAATTTCTCTCTGTGGCAATGTTTAAACATTTTTACTATCCTTTCTGTATCTCTTAAATTTCTCCCATCTTGCTTGACTTAAAACAACAAATGAAATACACAACTTCAGACTGTCCCATTTATATGAAGATAATACCCGTAACTTGTCCACCACCATACACTAACCAGATATTTGCATAGTGCTCCTACAGCACTGAGATGTCATCTGAGAAGTTACAGCTCATTGTAAATAAAGAGAAATCAATGCTGGTAATCCCAACTCTCACATATGGCCAATGTAAGATTACATTTCCTTTCCACATGCACCTAATTATTAAAGCGTTATTTGACATGCACTGTCATACTACTGCTAAATCATTATATTAACAGAATACAAATAATATTTTCATTTAAGAAAGATTTCAAATATGAAGGGACAATACCTTATTGCTAGGCTACTATAAAACCCCTAAATCATCAAAACAATCCGACTTCAACCAAAGCAAAGTAAATTGTGGAAAGATCCCAGTCACATTCCTTCTTCTTTTGCATTTGTTCTTTCATTTTTTTTGAAAACTGGAATTTACATCACTGAATCCTTCTGCAGTGCTGTTGAAGGAACCTGCTGCAGTCTGAACTGGTCAGCAATTGTGTGCCCTGTGCTACAGATGCTTAATCCAGGCAATGCTGCTGCATTAACATCGAGAATCTGGGAATCCTACATGGGATGTCATAGATTGAAAAGATACCTGTCAGCTGTTGGAAGATTCTCCTCTTCCTCTACCTTCACATCTACAAATACTCGATAGGCAGATGAAGAAGTTTTCTTGGACTGTATGGTGTAAGCAAATACCTGTCTTTGCCCTCCTTTTTAAAAAAAAAAAATTTTTTTAGATAGTTGCCTCTAGGCAAACTGAAAGCAAAGAACCAGAGTGTTCTTTTAGGTGTATTATATTAAAATAATGCACTTTTACCTGAAGATTTCTGTTAAACACTGTGTTAAGTGATTGTAAAGAGATTTAAATATACTGTAACTTCTTTAGCATATCTGTTTAACTTTGATGAATATACACAAAATGCTCAAATTATTTATGGTTTATCTACTTTAACAAAATAATATACTATAGCTAAATACACCTACCTGGTAGTGATACTTTGACAAGAAACATTTTCTTCCTGTAAGTTCTAGTTTTCCAGGCTTGTGTTTAAAGAAAGAATATTTATTACCATGTTCCAAAGTACATGCCCTTGTATAATATATTTATCATATACTACTTTACTTTTTAGAAAATGCAGAATTTTTACCTCTCTCTGGATTTGAAGGAAAAAATATTTTAACTTTTCTGGATATTTCTTTTCAGCACAAGACATTTAATAACCAAAACTGACCAAACTCAAACCAATACATTCATAAACGTAATGAACATTTAAAAATTTTGAATTCAAAGTACATTTTTCTATACAGTCAGGAAATGTCTTTTTACTTGTCTGTTAAACCCAGGGAGTATAAAGAACTCTTACACTATAATTCTTGATGTTTTTGTTTACATAGAAACACTGTTGTAAAGTTTTATGTTTGCTGAATTCATCTTTTGATATTTAACTAAACTAACTTAGTTGTGGTTGTCTTTTTTTCCTCCATGGGCGTTATTAATGTGCTTAGTTAAAACAATCCACACCAACTTAGAGGGGCGCAAATGAAACAATGGCTGAAATCAGTCATCCCTTTGATTTCCCGCATGTAGTGTATCTGTGGTGAATGAATTGCTCTGCACACGTTTTGTCTCCCTGGAGCAATCCCTAAACAAAGCATTTCAGTTCCCTGGTGTGACTAAATCAAGAAATCCATGACCATAGGGAGTGATTCATGCACTCCGTTCTTCCACATCAGCTTTAGCGCTTCAGCACAAAATGCTACTGCTCCTAAGAGAGAAGCTGCATCAGGCAAAGGACAAAACAGCAGTGTAAAATGAGGTTCACTTCTGATTGATAGTGCAAGGACGAAAGGCAAAAAAGTTACAGGCAGTAGTCCCCCCCCACCCCCCCAATATTAGAAAATGAAATTAAAGAAAGCAAAGTCATTAACTAACCGGCACATAAATGAGCAGACAGAACCTGCACTGTGTCACCAGAAGCGTTACACACTATGGAAAATTCCTATGAAGTAGCTGTTACCAAACCCCAAAGTGCCCTCTTGAGGTCACTTCCAGCTTTCAGAAAAAATAATCACAGACACACAAAAAAGTCAAATGTCCCTGTGGCCTCTCCTCCCAGCAGCCATGCACTTCCCACTCCTTATCTTCAGTGCTGATGTAGCAAACCAGCATATTGCAATTCAGCAATCATTAATTAAAACCCCCCACCACTCCCCAGCTCAGCCTCTGCACTTACGTATTACTAATTCTAACTACGTCGCCTGCCCCTGTAAGAATGAGGTTTGCTCACCCCATAGTTTGCTTTGGAGTACTTTGGAATTACTGGGAAATACTTACATCAACCTACTGCACAATTCAGCTAATGCAACTCTCTCTTTTTTCAACTGCAATCTTCATGTAACTTCTGCTAATACAGTAATTTTCTAGCTGTGGGAATAGTTTATTATTAAAAGTATCTTCCTCATGAATCAAGGTCTAAAGCTACTTTTGCTGCTGTTCATCCCAGTGAAAGAACAGAAAAGTATTTGTCTTTCTATTTAAAACACCCCAACTTCATAGGCATGTAGACATTATACTGTTCCAGTATTTTCATTCATGTACATACATCAATCACTTAATTTCAAGTTTAAGTATTGGTAAACATGAGAGTAAACTTTTGCTGGTGAAATGTGGTACATTTTGGGGTGAAGCTGGAAAGGAATACAGTATCCTTCTATTTGTGTTGGTTCCAAATATCCTAATGACAATACAACACCACTTGAAGCATTAAACAGGGGATTTTTTGTTAACTTTTGTGAAAGCCTGGTTAAACAGATTTCATGTGCTGAGTTATTATTCTAATAGGAAAGTTTATTCTGCTAAGCCACAGATTTTATTTCTGCAGGAATACCTGTCCACGCATTCCCATGACAAGACTGACGAAATAACTTTGTCCCTTTCTGTGCTTTTGGCTGGGCATGGACACCAATTAGGAAAATACATTCATTTTAACATTACAAACTATTTACAGGAAGCAGCTTTCAGGATAAAGTTTGAAAGAAAGGAATGTAAACAATCAACACCTTCCAGAAACATGCAGTCTCTGAGTGGTAGCAGGCCTCATGCTGAACAGTTCATAGGTGGAAATCTCACACTCTGTTGCCTATTGGCAAAAAATACAGAAGTATTTTATTCTATAATATTTTAAAACCACTGTTACTTTTCTACCAATGATGTCTCACATTATCCTTGCATAGCACGTGCTGCTTGCAGTGGTGTGACTGTATGGGACAAAAGCAAGCAGCCATGGATCCTGGCCATGCTGCAGGACTGCTCAGTTTGCAGGAACTGGGGCACACCAGGAGGTACTTCCAATCGCCTGGAGGGGTTCCTGTTTCTATCTTCCTGAGCCCAAGTTTAGCAGTTAGAAGAATAAACAATACTATGTCAGTTTTAATTTTTAAAACCTAGTCACATTATTTTTATTGCTACAAATATTACTAGATGAAGTATCTCAATAGCCATCTTTAGAAAGCCATCTGCTTTTAGAAATCACGTGCTTTCAAGAATTAGACTTTACCATGGAAATACCTAAATATTTCAAGAGTACATTCTCTCACATTCATAGTTTGCTTTTTTTAAAAGAAGAACTTGCTGGTAGCTTTACATTTCAGTGAAGGGTTGAGTCTGCAGCTTCTGAAACGAAACTGTCCATTCTGCTCTGGCCCTCTGAATGCTTCAGCTAACATTTGGGTTTTAATCACTGGCTGTTACTAGTCCACTACAAAACTCAGTTTACTTTTAGGTAGCCCACTAAATGTAACAACAGTGGCTTTTTTCCTGCCTGTGCTAAATATTTTGTAACTTCAATAGTGATAGACATTTGGCAGAGTTAGCAAATTAAACACAAAAATAAATAGCAGTAAATAGATTTCGCTCCAAAACATGTATAGAATATTTCAGAACGAATTGGTTGTACAGTTGTCTTTCTCTGCCTTTTAAAGCATGTCAAAGTATTCTGACAGTGCAACATCACCATGTGCCAGTCTTTATATTGTTTGGAAACTATGTAAAATGAACGATTTTGAAAAGTGATTTTTTCCACCTGGACTATTTTCTCTCTACTGACTTGAAGAATAAACTTGTATTTGTATATGTTGTAAAAAATAAATGGTTTAAAATGTTGACTCTTTGCTTTTGCCCTCCTGAACTAACAAAGTACTGGCAAATGGCCCCCTTGGAATTTTCAGAATTTAAATCACATCAGTATTTGCAGTCACTCAACAACTAAAAAGAACTACTCAAAAGCTATGGGAATGGCAACCTAAACAGACAGAAACACATATACTGCCATCAGTATTATCCAGGCAGTTTTGTAATCTGCACAGTAAAACATATATTTTCTAATCCATTAATAGATAAATGTCTAGTCCAAAAATGTTTCTGAATTTATATTTGACAACTTGAAATTTGGTGAACTGGTCCGATTAATACTAAAAACGTATTAAAATAAAACTAAATTACTTATAAAAGTATCTAAGAACCATAAATCGGGATAAAGGAGTAAATACCCTAGAGAAAGAGAAATATTTGCTGAGTATTTTAAGGAGGTTAACGACTTGAACAAAAGCTTTGCAAAACTTACAGCTTGTATCATTATCCCATCACAGACTAAACACTACAAAATGCATTAGCTGCCAGCCAGGGAAAGCCCACCACACTCCCCCGTAGAATGGCATTCACATAAAGCCAATACTCACTTTTAATTTATTTCATGTATTTTACTTACTGTTTGCAAAGCCAGCATGCAACTGAAAATGGATTACAAAACAAAACCAGGCAATAACTAATAGTTGGGAAAGGGGGAGAAAATTACTTCCAAGATAAAAAGAAAAAAAAGATTTAAATTCTTACCTTGAATTTGTCCAGTACAGAGAGCACTGGTTTATTGAAGACAGTGTAGTAGAGCATTTGATCATGATGATAGTTCAGAACTGGAATTCAGTAATCTCAGTTGGACAGTACCAAGATTTCATAAAAGGAAAAAAACCCACCAAATGCAAAATCATTTCAAGACAAGATAAATGGTTAGGAGACATCAGAAGAAAAACAATAAAAATACAACACATACTCCAAATCTCTAGGTATCTTAAACATCAGAGAAGTCAATACTATATTAAATTTCCAAAATATTTATTAATCAATATAGTGATTTCTCAGAAACACACGTCTATATTCTATTGTAAAAAATAGAAAAATCTATAAACAAAAATAGTATAATGCACAATTGCAAACAATTTTAAAATTACCTGGCTTTGTACCTTATTTTAGTTACCAATGTGACTATTCATTGTGGTTCTCAAGCCCCAAGGACGTGGGCTCGGTGGTTAGGTGGAAAGGCCTCATACTGTGTAAGAAACTGCTGTTAAGATTTTTCAGGTGTTTCTATATTCAAACAAAAGCCTACTTGAATTCCTTTAATGATGAATGGAAATTTCTTTCAGCCAACCTTTCTCCATAATTAAGCCAACTGAACACAATCGATAGATACATTTATGACAAAGATGATTCCTTCAGGTGTTTAGCAAAATCCAAGGGTTTGTGAACAACAGTCTCACTGATGTGTTGTTGAAGCTGTTTGTTTAGCTCTTCATCTATAAATGAATCCATTTGTGAGAATGTATCCTGAAAATTACAAAATATTAGTTGCATTACTAAACAAGGCCAGTATGTGTTTTCCATTCAGTTAGCAGTCCTGTTTCTCTCCCATGCCCCTGGTCACCTCCTAGACCAGACCTATGGAATGGGCAGCTCACGTCTATCTGGTCTGCCAGTAAATTTCACCCGGCCAGCAACAAAGCACAGTCTCAGGCAGTCCAGCATAAGCTTTTGGTGAGGACTGTTTGGTTTTTTTTTTGTAAATTGGGCTTCAGAAGAATCCCTGCTACACATAGCCACAGCTTCCAGCTCTGAAGGCACTTAACACACTGCTTCCTGTTTAACACACATTAAAAAAAATAAACATCTCTGATCAAAAGGCCAGTGAAAGCAACGATGCTACAGCAGAGCTTGAGAGTCAGAAAGGACTGCCCCGACCCTGCCTCACGAGATCCCTTCTGGCTACAGCCAGACCCGGAGCCCTCCACTCTTCCCTGGTGCTCAGATGAGGAAACTCATGCACATGACTTACACCTCCCTGCTACAGTCTTGACACTCACAGCGTCAAGTACTTTGTGCACTCAAGGACAAATGAGATCCTCTCTTTAGTGGAGCATAGGGAAAGAAAACTCCAATTCAGAGCTTCTGTCAACAGCGGGGAGGTGCTGACAGACAGGCAGCATGGCGCACAGAGACAAATATGCAGGACAGATAAGGTAAAACTTAAGATACTGCCAAAATGTGTTAAATTAACCAAACAGCCAGAAATTAAGCAAGACCCCAAGTTCCCAGTTATGTCCATTATAACCACCTATGGACGGTTCGTTCCCTCTTGTTATCTTCCTCTTTGTTTCTGTTACCTTAAACAGCTTGTGCATTTCCTTATTCAAGCACTACACAATCCCTCTCCTATCTCCTGTTCCCAAGCCTTGTTCTGTCAGAGCTGCTAACGTAACACCGTGGCAGGACAGACATGTCAAGATGTCATTTTAAAAAGGACAGAATAATTAAGTACAAATACATTTTAGTAACTTGTTTCTCTAAAATGGAAAAAATATTTTGCTCTCAAGGCTTTAACTGACATTACTGAGTTACAAATTGGAGGCACTAACCAGGTTAATAGGTTATAATGTTTTCATTAGGAAGAAAGAAAATTAGTTATGCCTTTTTAAAGGACATAGCACTCACTGGACATTTAACAGAGGCTGGGATCTGGAACACATCTAGTGCTGAGGATCTAAAAAGTGTTCACCCATTTCTCCTCTTTATACATTAGCTCTTTGTTCCCTTCAAATTTACACTTTAAAGCTATAAACTGATACTAGTGGGGATCAGTAGCCTTCTATGTACTGAATCAAAGGCTCTGGAAACCAGCTGTCCTGCCAACTACCCACACTGGGGAAAGAGCTGGCTTTTTATTACTGCTTTTTGAAGAAACATTAGTTCATCGTTACAGAAGAGGGACAAGAAATCTGCACTGAGCCACTGCAAAGTGCAAAAACTTAAGTGAAATACCAGATACCACATTCATCTTGCTACATTAACTGATGCTACGGGAGGTGAAACTATTCACATAGCCTTTCCTCCTTCATAGTCACTGCTATCTTATGCCAGCAAAAAAAATGCTTGACACAGAGTACAGAAACCAGAAAGCCAAACTAAGTGTGCTAATTCCTGGGCACTGCATAGTGAATCAGCAGATACAGGTCATATATCACATGGTTAAAAAAGGACAGAGAGAGATGAGATGGTACCTTTCTTCTGGGTGTCACTGATGCAACAGGAGGATTAAAAGTCATTCCTCTCATACTGTACGCCTCAAAAAGTTCTGTAGCAGGCCTATAGCAAAAACCACAGTGAGAGAAAAATGGAATTGGATACATTTCCAAATAATGTATCACCAAACCAAGAGCAGCTTCTCCCACACACATACGCCATTCACACCCTCCACCATGTTTTAAGAGAACTCCTCAGAGTAATGAGCATCACCTGGAAAAGACTGGAAGCCAACAGCTGGGGAGCAATGCAAGTAAATCCAGTAAAATGTGTCTAAATACTCAGCTGGGGACAGAAGAAATGGGAGACAAGAAAACCATTCTGTTGGCTTGCCAGTGCTCCAAGCAGTCACTGCTTGCCCCGTACACATTTGAAAAAGTAAAAAAAAGTGGATAGAGGTTACCTAGCTGATACACTCTGCCTGAATTTCCAACAGTTCCTTACCAAAGTGTTTTATGAAAACTAAGCAGCCATGGGAGAACGGGGAAGACCATCGCATGGGAAAAGAACTGGTTAGAAGACAGGAAAAAAGACGACAGAAGTCTAGGGTCAATTTTTTGCAAAGGCAAAAGGCAGGAAGAAACTAAGGATTTCTTCGAAAGAAGAAGAAAAGGCAGGACTTCTACAAGGTCTGCGTCAGGACCCGTGCTTTTCAACACACTCAAAGATGAGCTGGGGAGTACTAAGTTATCTGTGGTAGTAAGAATGAGCTGCCTGTGAAGACCTGCAGATAAGACTGCAGGAACTTGTCAGTATGATGGCAAATGAAATTGGGGGGGGGGGGGGAAACATAGAGAAAAGCAATCTCAATATCACATAAAACCAATAGGCTCTGAGCTGACCACTATCACTTAAGGAAAAAAACAGTTGTTGTGACAGATACTTTCATGGAATTGTGACCTTATTGCTGTTTGGAGTTGGAAAGAAGCAGAGAGCACAACAGAAAATAGTTACATCAGTGTATAAATCCACAGATCACCCACGTCTCAAATATTGTGTCTGAGTCTCTGATCTCCTCATCTTGAAATAGTTGAATTGGTAAAAGTTCAGGAACAGGCAACAAACACGATGAACAATATGGAACAGCTCCTGCCTGGGCCAGATCCCTTCAGCCAGAAGAGATGGTAGACAGAGGGACAATATGATAGAGGTCTACCAAGTCAGGTGAGGCACAGAAAGAATGTATTAGAGCAGACTGTTCATTTCACCTCCCAGGGCAAGAACCAGGGACTAAATGATGCATGCTGGCACCAGGTTCAAAACAAAACAAGGTAGGTCTTAATGTCATGAGCTATGGACTCATGGAACCCTTACCAAACAATGCTGTATTTGCAAAATGTGTGCTTTAGTTCAAGGGACACTGAACGTTTTTGAAAAGAATTCCATGAAGAGGTACTAAACAGAGAATGGTGTCAGGTTCAGGAAAGCCACCAAGCTGAAACCAGTTGGAGGCAAGGACACTGCTTAGAGCATGGGTCTTATATGCTTGCCCTGTTTTGACTCTTCCTCTTCCAGCCACTGCTGAAGACAGGATTCTGAACTAGATCCTTAGTCCGAACCAGGATGGCTGTTCTTATGTTTTAACATACTATGGACCTTAACTTGGACAGCCATGGTTCCGTGATCCTGATCTACACTCAGATCAGAGCTGCTAATATAGGTATTTTGCTCCTGTGGGAAGAAAGCACACTGCACTTTGAGAATTTTACCCTTGTCACAGCCTGGCAACAAGCCTCAAAAGAAAAAAGAAAGAGGCAGACAACATTCTGTTACTGGCAGAAGAACAAAGAAAGCGAATTTGAAAAACAGAACCTTTTAATTTTATGGATAATTATTTTTAGGGATTCCTTTAATAAAATGTGAGCAACAGCTACTTTTCAGGGCACTGTTTTTAAAAATAGAACTCTTTGATAACTCACGTTTGGCTCAAATCAAGTGAAAGAGCTCCTGAGCCTTCAGTTGGAGCTCCAACAATAAGGTGAGCTGCAAATTTCTGCACGGTTGGATGATAATGTCTCTGAAAGAAAGGAAGAAAAAAGGCAGTAGACTGATGGACAAGGGATAATGTATTTATCTATGGATTCCTGCGGTTTTGTCCATTTCAGTAAGATAGAAGGTTCTGCTTTTGTTTTAGATACAGAAACTGCGCACCCCAAAAATTAGTCAGTTTCTGGGGGTAAGGGAATGAGAACATCCAGTCATACATTTATTCACTAGTATGTCATGATGTGAGCATAACTCTCCACAGTTAATCTAACTCCTACTCCCAGACAGCAGGACAAAGGGCAGAGGAAGCCCTTCCCAAGTCCCAAACTCTAAACCCTGATACATCAAGGTGTTCAGCCACTCCCTAGAGAAGGGCTGGACTGCAGACGAAAACAGATTGAAAAAGCCTCCAAAAGGAGTCTTACTAGGCAACCTGCAGTGAGATCAAGTGTGGTACTAACGTACAGGATGTGTACCATCCCCTTTTGAGCTCATTCCTTCCCTATGCCACTGTGCTGTTCTTCCTCTTTGTATGGCACAGGCTTATGTAGGCCAGATTTGATTGATAAGCCTGCAGACCTCTGTTCTCTGTTTGTGTAAAGCATATAAACATTTAGCAGCTATTTATTGTGGACTTTTACTTCTCAAATCACTCGGTGACTCACTAACCTGCAGTAAATGCAGCTCCCACAGAGCTGTGTTCTGAGCATTGCAATGCTCTGGTTCCTCTAGTTCTGGGAGGTAAACTCCACTGCCTTGAGATTCGTTGTCTAGTAAGAGGTCCATCTTTGGGAATGTCTACAACACACAAAAAAAGGACTGAGTTGTTTATATTACACATACAGTTGTAACGGTTAAGTCCGGAGTTCATTCCACGGTATCCAGTCTCAACAGCATTTAAGGATACTCTCTTTTCATCATTCTTTCTTAAGATGCTTCAAAATAATTTGCATAAAATCAATTTGTCAAAAAATTCACTAACCAATAAGCTAAAAATTCCAAAAAGTAAAACTTACTTGCATTAATACCCTGTTTGTTGCCAAGATCCCAACGCCAGAGTTTGGAAGTACGTGAAGAGCAAGTGTGGAAAGTCGCTTTAGGAAAGCAAGAGCTCGTTGCTGGGAAACTTGCTTCCTCCGCTTGGCAAACATGACATCCAGGCACTGGAGCACAATCCCTATATCATCATTGGTACCACCTCAAAAGCAGAATTTCATATGAAGAGTACATAGCCATTTCAAGGAACACACAGCTAAATATCTGCTATTGACTGTATGCTGGAACCTCAGAAATAGCATGAAAGCTAAGAGGTTTAAACACAGCACTAATGGGATACAGCCACAGGCATTCATCCTTTTTTCATACAAATAGTCCAGCTTTGAACAGAAAAAAAAGGTATCATTGTTTCTGTGCTCCTAAGAAAGTATTTGTTCCATCAAATGTGAACATTAAACATTAAGAGGAGTTAAGTGTTTTAACCCTAAGTGCATAAACATGAACATTAAACATTAAAAGGAGTTAAGTGTTTTAACCCTAAGTGCATTCATTATATCATCTTTTATAAATTGTTAAATGGTGCAAAGATTTAGTCTTTCACCCATTCAGAATTGTAGAATGTTTTTTTTTTTTTCAATCTATGAAGTTAATTAAAATTATGTTAATCTCAAACTTTATATTTTTTCATAAACTATTTAGCTTCTCAGAATTATTAGAAGATTTAGATTAGAAAATTAGAACATCAGAATTATAAAAATCAGAAATATAAACCAGAAGATTTTAGAAAACAGAATTTAAACTGAAACTGTTTTTTAAATTGTATTAGAAAAAAATAGAGATTTTTTTTCTCTATTAGAGAAAGAATTAGAGAAAAAATAGAGTTTTTCAATTGCCACCAAAAGAAACAATTATAAGGAAGTAAAAAAACTTAAACTGAGGACAGGGTAAATGCTTATCCAAGATCACATACTTGGCATTCCCTAATGAAGTGACATGATTAGAACCTGCTATTGCAGTAGTGCAATGTGCAAATAAAAGAATAAAGTAGATTAAAACAGACAGTACTCTTTTCAGAACTCAGGTATCTTAAAACTAGTTTATTAACACTATATGGCTATCACATTGGCTATGACACCAAACAAGCAGAATAAACACTATCTAGGTAAACACTGAATCTGGAGTTACCTGCATGTAGGCTGAAGAGTGTCTTGTAAAGATGTGTGTAGAATTTCATTGGATCAATGTTAAGAACATCACCTATTAACATAATCCCAAATAAATACATTTACTCCATTAATTTAATCAGACAATATTAAAGATGCTTGTTTTTAAAGATCTCTTACCTTGACCAGAAAGGATATGAAAAGCACTGAGAATGCAGTGAAGACTCTCACGATAGCTTAAACCCTAAGAATACAAAACTGATTAAGCACCCAAAAAAACATAATTTAAAGAAAAGTGTAGTAAAAGTAAGCTCAACTTACCCCAGATGCAATGAGAGAATGAAGAACAATCAACAGGTCATCAAAAAATTCCACATTTATGAGATGAGCAAACCTTGAATCAAAGAGATACTTATTTTTAAGCTACAGAATTTAACTGCAAACTCTGTTCAAAGTACTTTGAATTGCCAAAATCCAGACCTTAAAGCAGAGCTAAATCAAATAGATAACATCTATATCTTCACATAGCTTCCCTATAGCACTAGAGACTTGCTCATGTTCTTCGGGAAGTAATCAGACAAAATAATGGAATCACATCACACCCTGCTGGGTTTGCATTACATCAATTCTATGATGGGAAACCTGACATCACATTGAAGTGGTTTTAGAAGTAGGTGAAAACTTCAGCATAGAAATAAAAGAATTTCAACAAATTTGTCAGGGACAGTCTTCTCTTGCTGCTTATAAATCCCTTTCAAAGTCAAAAATCCCTTTATGTCTTTTCTGACAGACACAGAAGAAGGTGGACCCAATTCTTACTTTGCAAGACCTTCTAGCACAGCCGGCAAAAGTGGAGACTTCTGAGCTTTCTTCAAGATTCTAAAGTATGTTACAAATACAATATTCAAGGTCTCCGTGTGCTGAAGGAAAGAAAACAAAATAAAGTACTTAAGCATGGAAAACAGACATTTCTACTTCACTTAGACTCAACTGAAAACGTTTCTCTCTGTCCAAGCCTGTACTCAGTCCTTCTGAATCAGTCCTGGCACTGCCATCTCTGCTCTTCTTATGCTGAAAAGCTCAAGTCCTGCTCTCCTGCCCCTTACTCTGTCCCCTCACACTCTCCTAGCTAAACAGCCTCTCTTCCACTCAGTCCATGCTAGCCACACTCCTCCTTTGACTAAGGGCCACTCTGAGAGGCTGTTACATGGTATCACATGGAACAGGGCACCTGGAGGACATATGTCTATGGATTCAAATACCTTTTTGTGCAGAGAACAGAAGGAAATAGGAATGGCTAAGTTGGCTTTCCTGGGTAAACTGAGAGGGCTTGGTTTACTAAAACCTAGACCTCTGGCACAGGCAAACATGTTTGTAAGCTGCCAACATTATCCAGAGGTGTGGAATGCTGACAGGCTGGGATGGGGCGGGGAGACACTTGGTTACAAAAGGGTTAGGAGCTGCTACTTTGCAAAAATAGGAAAATAATCTCTACATTACTTACCAGCTTCAGTTTTTTTTCTTTGCTTTCTGATGCTTCTGCTTCCAAGAGTTCTCGTTCCAGTTTCTCTTCTGCTTTCCTCCACTGAAAACATACAGTTGATTTTAAGATAACAGATTAAATGTTTCCAACCAGCCTGCATATCCAGGTTCCAAAGATACCCAGAAAACAACCTTCCATGCTTGGCGAGTTGCTTAAGGGTAACCAACTTAGATATATTCCTTCCTATCAGAAACAACCAACGAAAGGCATTATCAACACCAGAAAAAGAAAAAAAATTGGGAAGATAATTAAATTCCCTGTAGAACCTCATAAATGTTCAAGTAAAACGCCAACACTAATCACTGATGCTGTGAGTTAACAATCACAACAGAAGTGCAATCAGTGCTAGAACAAACTGCTCCATAAAGTCACTGAAGTAGAACAAGAGAAAGCACACCTCATACCTTTCTTTGCATTCTTGAAAGATTTTTTCTTTTCTCTTTATAAGTCATGAACTTTTTCTTGGGTGCAATGTCTTCGGAATCTTTCTGTAATTCTACTTCCTTAATTCTTAAGTGAAGAAATACTTTTAACACCTATTGTAAAATCAAATAAATATAATGAAAGGAGGAACGGAGAGGTTGAGAAATCCTGAATGAATTCCAGCTAGTGGGTTTTGCTGGTGAAAGGTTCTTCTGTTTACTCCCTTTCTGTTCCTTCGCACTTGTATCTCTTATCTCTGCTCCCAGTTCCTTCTCCAGCGCTGTCCATTTCTATCCATTCCTCCACTTGACTCTCACTTCAATTGTCCCTGCCTGACTTAACCCATGTCTCTGTCAGGATCTGCTCTCCTCCTTCGAGTCTCCTTCCCCTGCCCCATCTCTCTCTCTCTAACCCTCTGGCTCAGCACCCTCCTAAGCTGCCTGTGTTCTGACAGAGTGAGGAAATCCTGCTTGTCTGCAGCCAGCAGCTGCACTAACTTTAAGTTTCAGATTTTTTTAAACCATTGGCAGATGAAAATTGTGTAGCACAACAGAAAGACTCTTACCTCAGGCCTGACATCGTAATTTCTACCCCTCACGAGGCCAGAAATGACCTTAACTACACCGAGTGAAGCATAGCCCAACTTGTCTTGTTTAAAGAGCTTCTTAACTGCCTCAAAGCACAGTTCAGAAATCTGAAAAGTGAATTCAAACAAATCCTCCTGTAAAGCCAAGTCCATGACAACAGCTTAATGCTAATATTGATGGTATTTACTAATTAGGAAGTGGACACAGCCTGTAAAATAGCAAAAAGATATGGCTACAAGATCTGGATATTGTGGAATAAAGCTCAGAAATAGATTATTTTTCATGCAAAACAAGAACTCTT
>NW_010548278.1:78948-86994 GCF_000687285.1 Phaethon lepturus
ATCACTTACCATTTTTGATGCATCATTCATGAGTGGAACAATGAGAACAATAATGTTGTTGTGGAAGTTAAAGTGGGGTAGGGCCACAAGCAGCTCACACAGACACTTCACTGCAATCTCTGCTAGACTTTTATATGCTTTTAATGAGATGACATTACTTTTCTTCAACTTCCTTTGTTTCCAATCTGCACAAAATATTATTTTTATCGATTACTGTTTGGAATGTAGGGGAGCTTCTAAATACTTATATTTTTAGTTATTGCAGGCATTCTCCTGCATACTTCATTCAAGCACTATTTCAAAGACAGCAAGTAGCATTCAATCAGAGGAGGTAAACTGTGATGCCACAAACAATTTTGCATTTACTACAAAAAATGGGAAATGTTGACTGTACCTTTAATTGTTTGTTCCAGATTTTCCAAGTAAAATTTATACTGGCTTACAAGGCCTTCTTCAAATTCTCTCAGTTTCTGAGTTTCTTTTTTAACCTGTAAACATAACACAAATGTAATTTTATTTGGAGAGCTAAATCCTGAAATTAGCAGGGGGAGGGGGAAGTAGTTTTAAAAACAGTAGTTTTAAAACAAATATCAGATATCTAAATAGTTTTTTCTTCTAGACAGACATTTCTTGAAATGTATTAAAAATAAAATATTTCTATGTATTTTCATACATGTTCTTGTGCTCAGAAGGCCTTTTCCAACTAGGTCTATTTCATTTATAGTGACTGAAATGAAATTTGTAGCTGGACGTTATTTTAAAGCCATGACTCTAAACTGCACTACCTATATTCAAGAAGGCTTCTAAAGAATTGGTTAAAAACAAGCTCCAGAAAACAAGTTACTCTGCAGTTGTTCAGCCAATTATTGAACATATTTCAAAAAAATCTGTGCCAGTTAGGTGACAATGTTGCATAATTTGCTTTCTTTCTAGTTCCCTTCAGTGTGACACAAAAAAAAATAAAGTCTTATTCCAAGGTTTATGATGAAAGTCACACGGGTTTAGTGTACTACCTTCATATACTATTTTTTTCCCCTCCATTACCATCAGCATGCCACCTACTTATTGAAGGAAGTACGTAAGAATTTAAGGTTCAAAACAAAGACCTCTGCCCCTGACAGTGTCACAGTTTCAGGATTTCCACAAGTACTTGTGTATTTGCCACCCTTTGCTCAAAAGTATAAATCCATATTAAACAAATCAGTATTAGTATTTGGCATAACTTAACAAATTCTGAACTACTCACAATACTTTATAAAGAAATTTGATATTTCACCTTGGTAGCCTTTTCTGCTTCAGTCAGAGGCCGAATTTTGTAAGAAGGCACAATATCTTTGAATATCTCCATCAAAGAAACCATGACCAGCTTTCGAACAATCACGGCCACATTAGGATCCTGTTCCATCAACATGGCACGCAGCTCCTTCAACTTTTTAATCTGGTTAAGAAAAGAGGCAGACAAAGTCAACTGAAGATCACCCACAAACCAATGTATAAGCACAATGTACATTTCAGCAACAGTTTGCCACAAGAAACCTGCCTCATTTTTAAACACTAGAAAGAGAAATCAGTTAACTCCGCAGTTACTCAGACTCTACTTTGCAATGCATAAAGGGACAAGGAATGCTAGATATCCCAACAAAATTTTTATCTTGGGAACGTTCAAACTACCGTGCTATTACAAACTTACACAGAATAATAGATAATTACTAGCATATCCTGAAACATTGAGAACTATCAGATACAACCCTCAAATCAGAGCTTAAATTAAGGGTCACGCTTAAGGAGCAATGTAGTTTGGACAGGAAATACCATAGACAGTGTTATTCCTAAAACCACAAGTATTCAGAGGGACAAATTACTCCTGAACAGAGCAGACTCACCTGGATCTTCACCTGATTCAAATCCTTTGTACTAACTTACAGCAGCAGTTTCACCGCTTACCACACCGTGAGAAGTGATACAACACTGACCTTTTTCCTTGTTCTACTCATGTATTTTTCTGCTTTTGCTATCATTTGGTCACTTCAGATCTTTATTTATTGACTTACTGAAAACACAGGTACACATACATGCATGTTAAGTGAATGCTACCTACATTGTTGTCTGGCTCGGAGAGTATGGCCGATGCTAAGGCAGCTATGTGCATCTTCCTTTGCTGCAGCTTTTGTCTCCTTTGAGCAGCCATTTCCTCAGGAGTGAGAACAGGCAGAGGCTCTTCATTAAAGTCTAGCACAAGGTGTGAGAGTTGGAAAGGAGGCTCACTACAGAAGCTGCTTAAGAAACACTGTATTGCAAACGACAGTTCTAGATACTACATTTCAGACAGATACTGCAATAACCCCACACAAGAGTAACACGTGCAGTTCCACAGTAAAAGAAGCTTTAAGAATGACCTTGCTAGAGCTTACATTAACCCAGGGATTACTTTTTGCTCCACTCCAAAATCCTATGCTTGCAAAAAAAAATGGACCAAGTGTTTTTGAATCTGCAAATGCTACCCCCTAAGTACAGTGGGAACATATGAGCTCAAAATATGACCACAACTGTGCCAAGAAACTGCAGTGGTCTGCAATTTGCAGCAAATTATTCACCACTCACTTTTTCTTTTAAAAATACAATTGTTTTATTTGCATTTTCTGAGTATTCTTTCGCTACAAGTCCTTCCTCAACTTCAGATTGTATTTACAGAATAATGACCCAAAAGTGTGACTCTTAACTAGATAGCAAACTGCAAATCAAATCTGAATTTCCTGGTGTTCTGATGTTTTAAGTAAAAAATTTCAAAAAGACAGACACTCAAAAACCTACACAAGTCTATGTCCTGAACTGCATTTCAAAATTATCTCAGAGTAATGAAACTAGAACCACAGCACATATTCTTTAAGACAGACCAAGATTTCCGTTCTCACTAGCAAAGATGACACAACTAATACAGGGAACTTCATGCAAACACCAGTTCCAGGTGAAAATCAAAATAATTTTAAAGAAAGAGATTCTGAAGCCAGCTGTTCCTCAGGTTCTGGGAACCTAAGGGGTAAGAAAGCAAGCTCCAAATCACTGTTATGCTTTGGGGCCAACATGGTAATGAACATAGTCAAAAACACCCTAAACAAAATACACTTAAACTACAAACTTCCTTAGGGAACAGCAAAGTACTCTTCAGATACGTCAGTGACTTGGAAAAAAAACAAAAAGAAACCAACCAAAAGCAAACATGATGTTTTATTACCCTCTGCTTCATCCATCTCTTCTGTATCCTCTTCTTCATCCTGTGCAACATTGAGAACTGCAAAAATAGAGTGTCGATTGTCAAGCACATAATAAGCACTGTGGAATTTTAAAAGAGTAAGTTATATACATCTTGGCTACTATACTGATTCCGGAATCTGTGTCTTACCTGGCTTTTCTATAGTTTGGGGAATAATGCCACCTTTGTCTTTGATGGGGAGCAGATGGATAAGTTCTTTTTCTGGCTCAGTCTGCATGCATCTTGGCACCTTCTCATATTTCTCAATCACGCTTTCATGTTTTCGTTTTTTGACGTGAACAGGTTCACTGAAAAATACAAGGCAAACTAAATGAATTAGCCATCTAATTAGACATGAACCATGTATGACAATATACTAGCTGGATTAAGTGTCCGCGCTTAGAAAAATAAATAATAGCTGATCTTATTAAGTGGAATGTTTGAGTGTGTTCACTACTGACAGCACCAGTCACCACTCAATCAAACAATGTCAATGTGGATCTGTATAGGATCTTTTTATTCAGGATGATAACAGTGCTTAGCATCTCCTTTTTATAGGAAACTAAATGTGAAATGAGCAAAGACAAAATGAGATTAGTTCATCTGGCAGGTCAGCCAGCCAACTGGATGACTTTTGAAATGTTCGCATATGAGTGTAAACACACACATGCATGCAAAAAGCTTGCATTGATTTTGAAATTACCAAAAAAAAAAAAAAAAACAAAAACAAAAACGGTGTAACCACTTATAGTACAGGCACACTATGAAGTCTGTCATCTGTTTACCTTATAAAAAAACTAAAAGCCACGGATGAAGAATCACATTGTTGAAGCCACATGGTCTGTCTTGTAACAGGAACATTGCTTTTGTTCTTGTAAGGGGCAGAGTTTCAACTATAGACATCTGAAAGACTCTGAAAGTTCTGGGCTCAGAGACTGGTAGGCTTCAGAAAGTAAAAATCGCTTGTATGAAAAGTAGGTTTTCACCCCAGAGTCTACCCAGATTCCCTGCACACAAGACACAAGTCATCCTATGCATGCATTGTAAGGCCAGTGCACCAGCCTTGGCCTCGCTGTCCCTGTGCAGGTCAGATCTTTCCTGTGTACCCAAATCCTACTCAACAAGCACAGGCACTCTACACGTCTGCGACTGATCTGTTCAGCATGAAGAAAATACAGCTGCTGTGAAAACAAGGGAAATTCTGGGTGATATAAGACATCTGGAAATGATCAGTACTAGCTCATGGGTTTTGAGATGGCACTGTTCCCGTTCGTGTAGCAGTAAGGGACTCAGGGACCCTTCAAAGCAAGGCAAGAGTGAACAAAACAGATGAAGCTTGTATAAGGCAAATATCCTTCAGAAATATGATTTCAGCCCTAAAATATTAAAAATTTTGGAAAAGAGTAAGTAAAATACAAAGATGCAAACCAGAAACTACTAAGATCTCAGCACAGCCTGTTTCTCACCTAGGCCCAAGTGCTGTTTTGCCTGTCTCCCTCCCCACTGTGCTTCCCTACTGCCCGAACCCTGGCAGGGCTCACTAAAAACTTAACCCTGAGCAGTCTTGCCATGAAGTACTCCACCAGCAAGCAAGCAGGACTAGGACCCTCTCACTGGACAAACAGTCCCGCGTCTTCCTTAAGATGTCCCACACCCTTGCTCTCCCCTACCCTGCCTTGACCTCCCAGGGGACATGATAACAAGTGGGTCAGTGCACATTTTTATTTTATTTATCCCTACTCCTTGTTAACTTTTACCACTACTATCACTCTTCTACTCTGCTTACTGGGAAAGCCTATGTCACACCCCACCCTTCAAGGATAACAGAAATGATGCAGCGTGGTGCACCACCCTTTCACAGGATATATTCCTAACCTGCACAGAAGTATGTAAGAATAGAAGCATTTAGTCTATGTTAATATGAACACATAATTTATAAGTGAGGTAATATTTGACAAGTTCTTAAGAGTGATTATAGCTGATCAGAGTAAAGCACATTAAAAAGGCAAATTCTCCAGTTTAAGGGAACACTATGAAAGGAGCTAAAAGCTAGAAACACTAAAAGAGGTAAAAGAGCAACTACTTCCATTGTGTTTTTCCACCATTCTAAAAATGTCTTGTCATAATGAATGCAAAACACATAGAACTGCATCTTGCAAAATGTCACTAAATAAAAACACACAATAAATTTTGAGTTTTGCAAGACTTTAAACCTGTGTGACACCCAATAGGTTTGGAAAGAGGGGAAAGTTATAAAGTAAAATTCTTTTAATTCAAGAACTTGCAATGTGGCTACAAGAGATCATACAGTAGAGTACAGCGCAACTGCAACTTTGGAAATAAAATGCCATTTACTACTTGCCTTAGACACTAGATTAAATTATTAATTAGTAACTATAATCAGCATTAACAAATTAATTTGTACCAGAACTAGCAAAAAAAAAAAAAAAAGCTAAAAAAATGCTCTGTCTTCTTGAAAACAAGAAAAAATGCTTTTTGCTCATTTCTACATTTAGTCTGAAACAACTGCTCCAGAACTAAAGAAAACTGAAGTTTACAGGGAAAATTAAAACCATCCTACAGCAGCTAGGCATACAGTGTCTTTTCACACTTATCAAAAAAGACAAGTTAATATTTTCAAACAATCATGTAACCAGACTAGTCTGTAGAAGTGTATTTGTAAACACTTACAATTCTCTAACACCTTGCTCTAGAAAACTAATAACAAATTTTTTGTATGAATGTTTTAGTGTTGCATATGTTTACAGACATAGCTTCCAGAACCTTTTTGTTTTTTTACAGCAATTTACAATGCAATATGGAAAGTACAGTGGCCCAAAATCCAGGGAACATCCTGAATACTCTCTCTCTTAAAAAAAAAAAAAGACTGTATACAGATTAAAGCATTTCTTTCATTTTGAGGAACACTACTCATCTCATAGCCAGGGACCTCATGGGAAGGAACACTATACAGAAACAGTAACCTGAAGGTCAGGCAAAGCAGATGAATGTACTGATACACATCAAGAGATTAATACTGAATGTGCTGACAGGCTAAGGAAACACTAAACTGGAACTGCAAAGAAACACCAGACCGAAAGTGACCTCCTGATATATGTACTACATTATATATTAATTACATATTAACCACAGAAAGCCGAATTAGTACAAAAAATAGACATCACAACAACACTCACTTAGAAGAAAGATCTCTGGTTAAAAAGGATGCTTTTTGAGCCAAATCCTCCATTAATTTTAAGTCATCTTCATCCATCATGTCCAGTGGAAGAGCATCTTCTTCCTCTTCTTCCTGTTTTTCAGCTATTTTAAAAGATGATGTGTACAGATTAAGATCCTGTACGTATATTCAAACTTGAAAACCTAACCCTGCCTACACCTGTGAGACCATTTTACACCCTACTTCCACCTGGAGCTCATCAGCCCTCATGCATGTGTTTTGTGTTATCCCAGAAAACTGCCCCTTTATTGTAACAGCCCATAATGATTAGAGCAAACACATTTCTACCACCTCCAACTGTCAGAACTTGTTGCCAGAATGGCCACGTTTTATATTTTTCATAACTCTCTCCTTCTTTCCTTTAAACAAGAACAGCCATTATTTGTAGATAGAAAATGAAATGTTTTTGTGATACATAATTTTACAACATGAAGCAGCAGGATATTTAGCAACCGGCGTACCTTTTCGCTTATGAAAATAACTGAGCAAACACTTACCAACTTGTTTTTTCTTGCATTCTTCCAGTGGAAAAGGTTTTCTAGAGATAGCATCTCTGACAGCCTCCCTTAGCTTCTTTTGTTCTTTACGATACTTCTTAGCAGCACTCTGCTGCTTGTACTGTTTATTCTTTAATTTGTTGTCAAGTTTTATTTTACTAGTTCTCAGTAACTTGCGAAAGCTTGGAACTCGTTTTGTGTTTTTTCTCTAGGAAACAAACAGAAAACTACAAGTAACTGGCATGTTCATGGCCTTTATGAAATTTATTTCACCATTTCAGATTTCATTCGTATTTCCATCAGTGCTGAACAACTTGTTTCTTTCAAATAGCCTCGTCAGTTAGCTCCAGATTTACCATGTTACATTTTTGAAGAGAGACCTGCGAAGAATGTTTTACAGAAACATTCTTTGTCAACTTTTTGATTAAACCGTATATCCATCACTTTCAGACACATGAACACTCCCAAGTATGATACACAGATTGTTATGACAGTTCTTTGCCCTATGTGCTCCCAAGCACTCTGTCTCCTCCCTTCAGGATGTCGTTCTTCCACAACACAGGGTAAGGTACGAGGGACCTCAGGGTACCTTAAGGTACTGGTACAAGGCCACAGCCTCAGGCAAAGGTCCGCCTGCAGCACACCTCCCGGCGCAAGGGGACAAGTGGCTGGACCAGTGTGGGCCTCCTCAAATCTGGAATTTTTGCCAGCTCACCTTTGAGCTTCCCTTTTTAGACTTGACTATCGGGAAACCACTGAAGAGACAGAAGCAACACTGGCACTTGTCCCTGTGCCACACACGCCACGCTGAGCTGGAACAGCTACAGACGCCGAGGCCCCTGCCTTGAAGTCGGCTCGGACTCTGCTTTTCCTCTCCTGCTGCCACCCCACAGCGCGAGTGCCTGCCAGCAGGACACGCCGCAGACCCTCCTGCTCTCTATTAAGACCCCGACGCCACGCTCCTCCGTAAAACGAACAACAATCACTCGCTGCTTCTTCCACGCTTTAGTTTTGGCAAAATCACCTTCGAGCAGTGAGAGACGAAGGTGTATTTTGCCGGG
>NW_010548279.1:0-11105 GCF_000687285.1 Phaethon lepturus
ACCTAGTGATTCTGTGATTCTGTGATTCTTGCTGCTGACTGGGGCTTATCAGAGGAGTAGCCTATTGAGTTTTTCATAAGGTTTCTGAACTGCTTACATACTCAGGCACGCCACTGGTACCCTGCCTATACCCTTGGTGTGCCCTGTTGGAGTCTACGTTTTAGACATCTGACAACACAGACTTTTTAGGAGAATTGTAGTGGTTTAATGGAGAGGTCTCTGAGGGAAAGGGCCTTAAGAAGACAACAGAAATCCTATCTGTATACGCTTATGCAAATAACTTAAATACCATTTACTGGAAAAGTTCTTCAAATTTATCTACCTTCCTCTGCAAGGCCATATGTGAAACTATATGCATTAGAAGTACTGTTCCACTGAGCTTCTAAAATATAGGTGAGTTTAAGTGGACTGAATCAGGCTTGGGAAGCAGTCAAATACAGGTTTTCAGAAAAACCTTTCCTATACCAAGTTCTATAGAAATTGATGACATATAATTAATGACATGACATATTCTACATATGTCACATCAGAAAGTTACAGTTTGCTTAGATGAGCTGAAATAAATAAACTTAACAGAGCAACTCTTAAGTCGCAGAAAACTTTGTCTGTCTTTATATGAATGACTCAGTTTGCATGACTGTGTGTAGCTATGCAAATGTGAAGTCCAAGGGAAGAGCAGATATATGAGGCAGTGGTGCAGAAGATTGCTCTGGGGAGTGATATAAGCAGGACTGCATCCTACAACAGATGCTAGCTGCCTCTGTTACTGCAAAGGCAGAAAATTGTTGCCAACAGCCTAGCTTTCTGGAAGCATTTGAGCCTGAGCGTTCTCGAAGGCCTGCAGACCTGAATGAATTTGTCCTTTGTATTTTTTTTAATGTGTATGACCTGATCTGATATTGTGTACTGTATTGTATAGTTTTATAAACTGACATGTTTCAACTGTTTGAAAATAGTATTTGAAAGTTAGGCTGGAATAATGCAAATAATTAACAAATTTAAATCACACTGGTTGACAAAATAATTTGTTTTCTGATTTAAGCACAGTATCAATCAAAGGATTCAGTCCACTCCTATGATACAGATTTATTTTGAATTTTCAGGGTAATTTGCATTAGTGGTGGTATTGCAAGCAATAAATATGGCTTGCTTGGTTTCTAATGTATCTTATAGTCCTCTGTGTATTATTATGGTGAGAATTGAATCTACCATCATTACTTGCCTATTGTCACTGTGCTGTAGAGAAAAAATAGTTTTGCATTAACCAATAAATAAAATGCATGTTTGTATTTAACATAGTTCTTGAGGCAGTCCTCACCTTTGAAAATACCTCTTAGAAGCTGTATCAAACAGGAAAGCTAAACAGATGTCAGAATACAGAACCTGCCATTCAGGATAGAGAACAAAATAAAACCCAAGAAATTCTCCATGAATGCTGCATAAGTAAAAAGGCGCCATTAATTAAAGTTGAAAAATAGTTTGATGTGAAAAATCTTAGGTGAATAAAAATCTATGCTAAACAAGAGTTTAAAATGCCAAGAGTGCTACAAGACATTATTGCAATTAATATAATTTCCAGCATGACTAATATCCTATTTTTATTGTAAAATGTTTTAGAGGGCTCAACCCTTTGGAAAAACGTTTTTATTTTTCTCCCTACAATAAGTGTCTATCATTATAAGACATATTGTAAACCCTGACATTTTTGAAAACAATGTTATTTTAAAGGTTAATTATATTCATAAATACTTCACATGAACTAATTTATTATGCTGTTAATCCTGAAGACTGTTAAAGCAAAATGTCCCTGTTGCATTCTGTTGTCTCTAGTACAGGTTCGCGGTCTTACCTGCATTCTAATGCTTTCTTATGTTCCCGATGCATGGCCTGAGGAATGGAAGGGCCATTGGCCAATGGTCTTAGCTCCATTACAAGGATGATTTCGATAAATGATGAGAATTTCTGCTCATGATTGGTGAAATTAATCATCATAACAATTATTTAATGTCAATTTGAAGTTTTTTTCAAAAGGAAATTTTTCCTTCCTAATGAAAACCATTGCCCATAGTGAACTTAGTTCTTCAGGAAGGGAAATGATAGACCTACACTCTTCAATTTCCTCAATGTTTTTCATGAGAAGAAAAAATAATATTGCTACTTTCTTCTTGTTATTATATCAACTAGACTTACTTTATTCTAACTAGTTATAAACTTTTGAATTTAGATTTAGAGCTCAGTACTTTCACTGTGTTCAATAACATATGTATAAAAAAAGACATCTATACAAGAATACAGATATAGACCAGAAAATAAGTTGAAGTATTATATGAACAAACCAAAAAGTTGCAATGATATTTTTTATCTTATACAATATTTTAAAAATCTTAAAAAACTGACACCAGCAACTGGTCTGTAAGACTATTGCTGTTTTTTACCAGCACAGTGTGTAGTTCTCCCTAATCCCATTTCTCCCTCTGTAATGTTTATGTAAGAGTAATGATTCAAGACAATTGTCTCAGAGACAAATTTATTCTCAGGATTTTCTCAGGTTTATTGCTTTCTGCCTTCTTGTCAGACATACAGTAACACTTACTGGGAAAGAAAACGGTAAATTTTAAACTACAATTTGTTGTTCCATCAAAAACAAAGAGGCTTTCTGCTTTTTTAATTTTCCTCATTGACACTGTGTTTGAGTGGAATGTTTCAGGTGAGACTTAATCTATGCAAGATAAAAAGGGAAAATATGGACCAAAAGTCCACTGGCTCCTCTTACTGAGGTTATCTATTTTTAGCCAAGAGATGGGCAATTTGAAGGTGCTGTGCAAGGTACCCCAAATGGACAATCTATGATTTATACATGATGCATGGAACAGTTTCTCCTATCACACAAGACCTCACAGGAATCTTTTTGCTTGTTTACAGGAATTGCCCAGACTAGACCTGCAAGCTGGAAGCTTTTAAAACAGGTTTACTGGAAATGGTCTATACTGCTCCTGGACCCAGTGGCATTTAGCAAAGAATGATAGTACCTACAAATAAAGTATTTATGTAAATACCTGTATGTTTTTTCTTTACAGAGTCTGTGTCTACTTGGGCTTGGTGCTAGAACATTGAATCCATCATATAAATTATGTACAACATTCCCTACCCTCCAATTTCAAAACCTTCTATGGATGAATAAGCATCTCTTTTTTCCTTGATCTGCTTGAAAATTTTAGATTTAGTTCTTGCTGCAGTTATTTGCAACTGGCTTCTGCACTGGATTGTTGCAATGCAGACTGAATGGTCCTATTCTGAGCTTCCACATGAGAAACTACAGCTGCTGCATAGTGTTGCTTTCTTGTCCTGGAACTAAATCAAAACAAAATGATATCATACTCTCACCTTTGTACTTCTGAGTGAGATCCAGTGTGTTGATAGTGATCTGTAGGTCTTGTTCTGTGTGGCTCTCCTGGAACTGTATGCCATCATGGCCCCTGAGACCTAATGAAGTACCCGAGCTTTCAGTTTACAGATTTACATTCCTGGAGCATACCAAACTTAGTGAAATAAAGGTCTCCCACTGCCCTGATGCAACTGCTGGCTGACAAGGCAATAATGCATCTCTCATGTTTTGAAAGAAAAGAAGTAGAGATGAGGAAGAATCAACTGAGGGGTTCTTCTCTGAGGGCTCGTTTGGAAGCAGAGTCAAAACTATGTAAGGCTTTGAAGCCATTTTCTCTTCCTAGGCAACCTGCAAAAATTTGCGGTTAAATATTTGCCATAAATAGGGACTGTGACAGTATGTCAGATATGATTTGTTCTCAAGTGTAAGGCAATTAGAAAGCCTAAATACTTAACCTCAAAAAAGCAAGCAAAGAAAGTAAAAATATCCCTTGCTTTCGGCCAAAATCAGGAGCCGAATTACAAAGGAGGAAAGGCTGTTAGGGTCAAGGGAGAAACTGATTAATGGGTTGACATTGAAATCAATGGCAAAATTCTCATCAGCTTGTGAAGCGTGAAATAGATCTTCAGTTTTTAAAGTTAAAGTTTTCTCTCACTCCTTTGCCTCAAAAAAACCTACAGGAAAGCAGATGGTGTCACTTAAACAGAAATCCAATGAATTAGACTGATGTAGAGATGCAGTTTTTATTTCCCTGAGCCAGCAAGAGATATTAGTTTCCAGTATGATTATTATAATTATATATGTGCAAAATGTAAAGCATATTAGAGTGAAGACTTTAAACAATCTAGAACTGGGGCACATACACAAATATTGTTACATAGTGTTCTAATGTTGGTATGTTACTGCTGGTGTAGAGCATTGCCATGCTAGCATTTGACTTGGCTGTATTTTAGTCATGTTCAAATTTAGTAAGGGTACAAAGTTTTTCACTGGCCACACTTTAGCAAGCAAGAGAGCCACTTAGCCCTTAGGCACTATCATGACTCCCAGAGAAGGATGCATGAAGTGATAATGTGCCCTGTACTCTGTGAAGAGAGCTGAAACACTTATTTCTGGGCTCAGTCTCCATCCTGATGCAAAGTGCCCAGCGGGGTGTGAAGCACAGCATTTCACAGCATTTTCCCTCTTTGTATGCACTGGTAAATGGGAGACAGAACTTGCCTCAAGCCTTTTGCAAAATACCCTTTTTATGCCACTGTTAACCAGGCAGCATCTCAGTGAAAATTTGCAGTGGCAGAAAACAAGCACTTCCTAGAAAACCTTCTGAAATTCACTGCTGCTAACCTCCACTGTCTAACTGTTTGGGGCCATGTTAAAAGTTAAAATAGTTATAAAGAATGTACTGATGCTGCGATACTGAGTAAACAAACTTACACAGTTGCCATGAAAAAAAACATATTGGTGAAAAGGACTTCGAAACAAAAAAATAACAAGGCACCATATGAAACAAAACAAAACAAGGCAAAACTTTGCTTCAATACATTGAAGATCCCAAAGATATTTACTTTTAAGTCAAGCAGGGTAAACATTTTTTAGAGTTAGTTTGTGAATAAGTTGATGAAGTAATAATAATACATTCTACATAACCGGTGCATGAGATGTTCAGGTTTCCAACTAAAAAGTTTCCCTTAGTTGGGAAAACCTACCTTTGGATACGTTGATTATTAAAAATAGAATTTGTTGCCTTGTGGAAAAATAGCCAATCAATAGTTCCATCAAAGATAGAATTCTATCAAATCTTCCTACAAGGCAGTATCACTACTAGCAAAAGCTTTTTGGCATACAATTAACTACAGGAACGTGAGAAAAGTGGAAGACTGTAACTGTTTTCTCTTCTTACAAGGTTTTCACTGCAGCAAGTTGTACTACTTGTTAATGTTAAAAGACAGTCTAAAGAAAACCTGTCAAAATAAAAAGACTGTAATATAAGCTACTGTAAATACTGCATAATAGATTCAATTCCAGCTAATTTTAAGTAGTAAGTGTTGGACACATATTCTACTTGCATATTCTAATGCATAGATGAACTACATTATCGCTAATAAATGGAAAACCTGGGTACAGGAACAAATGCACATGACCCTGATGCAAGGAAAATATTTGAGAGTTAACTGCAGTCCCTTGACTTACAAGAAAACATGTTCAGTAATCCCATCTGTAAAGATATATAGTTCCATTTAGAAATGTATTTTATTTATTGCCCTCTTTTCCTGCTATATGAAGAAACTGTGTTTTTGGATAATTGTCAAAATGGCATGGCAAAAACCTTTAAGACACCTCAAATCTTCTTTTTCTCCTAGAAACAACTTCCTTAGTGCCTCTTTAAAGATGACTTTTTCCCTTAAGATGCAGTGTTTAAAAATAACATCTTGTCATTGAACAGGATATGCAGAATACCATTTACAAATTTAGATTAAAAATAACACTTTTCTAAGAATCTTTTTTTTTTACACTGCAGTGCTAGCGTGGGTAGTGAAGAAGTGAACACACTGCAGTTCTTTCTAGCACATCTTGAACAAATGCCATTGCTTACATTCTAACCATTCACTTCACCAAAGTAGCTAACAATGAAAAAAAGGTTGCAAAGACATCACTAGTATCATATGGCAAAGTGTGGGTGTGATTCATCAAGTAGAATTTGTATCACAGAGGATGATATTTGGCAAACAGCAAAATAAGTTTGTTCTTCAGATCTCAGATTGATGTTACATGGCTATAATTTAATAAAAGGATAACCAGGATGATATTTGTTGGAGAAATTCAGCCAGTGGACAAGAAACTTAATTATGCCACTACCATGGACAGCTGGCAATCATGGATAGGCTGTGCCTGGATTTAGAAAAAATAAAGAGGAATTGTCACAGTTTAAAGAATCATATGACCATAAACACTTCACTAATGGAACATATCCTGTTCCTTGACTGAAAGGAAGCAAGGATACATAAGACATCTAAAATATTTAATGTAGACCAAATTTATTTTCTAAAGTGGTGCTGATAGACGGTGACCCTACTGATTTACATATTGCTCAGTAGGTTATGGTACATGACGTGCTACAATTTCCCGAGGAATCATCAGGCTTTGGCAAAAGGGGATTTTCCTCTGCATCTGTGAAAATGTGGCAACCATTTTTACAATGCTTTTACAACAGCGTGGTTTAATCTGATCAGCTAGGGTAAAGGATGAAGGGATTTTGATCTACAAGATAGAAGATCTATTCCAGCCGTGCTTGTCAAACAAAACCTTTAAATAAAACTAAACAATTTGCCAGGCTGTGGATCATAAGAAAAGATATTTACTGGGATCTATACTGGATCATATGTTTCGTATTTTCTCACTCAACTTCTTCACCACCATCTCATCTGTTTCACATGAGCTGTGTTCAAAGTCCACAGCATCACATACACAGAATCTTGAGGCCTGATACAGTAGGAATGATGTATATAACACACCTGGGCTGGATTTCCCAGTTTTGATAAAAAGTACTGTGTACACAAATCCAATGAGAAGACATTACACCCCTAATTTCACCACATTGTGAATCTCACTTCTTTAAAATCTGGTACTAACATGTTATAGAGACTATATTTTAGTCTGAAATAAAAACTTTTTCTGAGAGTGTCTGAGAGGTTTGTATGGGGCATAAAGATTTGACATGTGCAACTTCTATCTCAGAGGAAAAAGAAAATTGTAGATGTTTGTAATTTTACTGGTTTTAAATTTAAAACCCAAGCACTTTTCAAAAAATGTTAATCTCAGTTGTGTATCAACACATTTCAGACATCTGTAGCCTATTATTAATATAAAATATGTTTCAAATCAAAATAGTTTTTAAAATTTTCTCAAATCTTACATGCCTAAAATTATTCTTTCTGACATAGATGCAAAAGGGATTTTACTTTGATGGGAAGTCATTATTACCGCAAAACACTTTTACTGAAGATGCTGAAGCAAGGCTTTTGCAGACAATGGACAAAATATTGAGTATAGGAGAAATACCTGCTGAAGTACAAAGGCATATGGAGAAGACATCATCCAATCAAAGCTATTTTATGTATTGTGCATGAATAAAAGAAAAGTTTATACCTTCCTTTATTTTTTTCCATACTTGATCTGAGATACTACTAAACCCCTGGAAAAGTCCTCATCAGCTTGCTAATCAACATATATATGTTAAATAGAAAGCATACAGGGAATAATTCAGTTCTACCTCATCCTATTCCAATGTCCTGTTGAGAGATTCATAGGTGAGATTGGAACTTTAAGTCGGCCACATTATTTCTCCATTTTTTTTTCCTTTAGAAAGAAAATAAACTGGTATTGTAAACTAAATTACATTTAAATTACAGGTAATGTACACTTAATATAAATGAGTAAATGCAGTTAGAGTGAATGTCTGTACTGAAGCCCATTTATTCCAAGTTCAACATTGCTGTCAACTGTGAGTAAAAACAGATGCTTTCATACTTCCAGAATACTGAAAAACATCTACTTTAGGTGCTTGATTTCAATAGTGCAGTACCTAACAGCAGAGGCCTAGCTTCATCTATTAAAGTCCTTCAGACTAATATTCAGATATAGGTTACTGAGACTTAACTACTCAAAGTAATCAGATACCTCTAAAAACTTTTTACATGTGATTGGGAGAATATGTATTTATTTCTAAAAGTAAAGGATAAAGCCTTATAACACTGATAGCGCTGACAGCGATTCTGCATTCCAAGGTTGGAAGGTACTTGGAGTTAGTAATCAGGATACAACAGATAACAGGTGATTATCTACAAATATTTTTCCTTAGGACTTGCTTATGGACTTCCAATAGGACCCCTGGGAAACTGCCCTCAGGGACAAGGGAGCGGAACAGAGCTGGCAGATCTTTAAGGATGCTTTCCACAGAACACAATATCTCTCAATCCCCAGTTGTAAGAAATCAGAAAAGGAAGGCAAGAGGCCAGCGTGGCTGAGTTGAGATGTGCTGGGCAAACTATAGGGCAAAACCGAAATGCACAGGTGGTGGAAGCAGGGACAGGTATCCTGGGATGAGTACAGGGATTCCGACTGGCTGTGTAGGGCTGAGGTCAGGAAAGCCAAGGTGCAGCTGGAGCTGAACTTGGCAAGGGATGCACAGAATGATAAGCAGGGCTTCTACAGGTATGTCAACGAGAAAAGGAAGGTCAAAGAAAGCGTACCCCCATTGATGAACAAGATTGGCAAACTGATAACAATGGTTGAGAGGAAGGCTGAGGTGCCTTTCAACAACTTTTTTGCCTCAATCTTCACTGGCAACAGTTGAAGGTGTCCCTGGTCCTTGCAGGGAGGCTGGACTAGACGGCCTTAAAAGGTCCCTTCCCACCCGAAGATTCTATGTTACTATGATTGTATGTATCATAGTGGAATCAACTTTTCACCAAAGTTTCAGAAATCCATATTCTTTTATGAGATTTGCATGAGCCTGCTGTACTTCCTGGTATGACTGTCTCTTGGCTAGATCCTCACGAATGATACATGCTCCATGTCATCATGGACCATTATGAGGTTTGACCATAACACACTTTTCTCCAGGAACCTCATAATCCATTCACTGCATGGTGTTCTGGTGGGACCAGATCATCTGAAAATATGTTGCTGATCCTTTCATCCTATGGAATGGGATTTTCCAGAACTCTTAGTGGTGATCCCATTTCAAGTAAAACTTCTTCATTTTCCATTTTAGTGCTGTTGGGTGAATTACGAAAAGGTTAAAATCTGAGGCAAATTTGAAAATATTATTTAAAAATCTGAGATACATTTGAAGCTATCTTCATGTATTAGAAGTTAATAATAATATTGTGAATATGCATTAAATTATTACTATGTGGCATTTTAGAAATAAGACAAGAATAATATCTTTGATTACTTCAGAATGAAAATATCTCAGTAAATTTATCTGTACTTCCACCATTGCGTCCCAAACCATACACCCTTCAAAGGGATTTTAAATGTACAAATTTCAGTACTGGATAGTGTCTTTGGCAACGATGAGTCCTTAGAAGTAGTGATTTGAGGGAAAAGATAAAGTTAACAACGGGACTGCAAGACCAAATAGACAATAGGAGACATCTGAAGAATGAATGGGAATTATTGCTTAGCTAATAATCAGTAAGTGCTGAAATTGCTGACTTGCACAGCAGTGAGCCTCTTGATGGTTTTGAAACAAAGTCTGAATATAAAAGAATCTCAGATTTAAGGATGGGAGCAAGTTCTTCACTCAGTTGTACTGGTGCAAATTAAAAGTTGTAAAAAAAAGTAATTATCTGTGATATGTATTACTGTAACAGAAATGTTAATGAAAACTATTCAGGAGACACTTTGAATATTAAAATTATAGGATATGAATTACAACATAAAATATGTGGGATGGGTTTCAACATGGGAGGCTGTCTGAAGAGGAAAAAAATTCAGACTTTAAATTCTGAATCTTATCATTGTATTGAAACTTATCATTGTATAGTGTTAGGTTTTAATTAATTGAAAAAGAAGGTGGTAAAATATCATTCAGGGCATCATATACTGTAGTTCAGCCTGGTCATTGCTAATAATTGGTGTTTTAACTAATGTAAATATATCAATCATACTTTCCATTTACTGCAAACTTACTGTTTACAATGAATAAACAATGCGGGCAAATGCTTTTTAAAATCATCTTATAAATGTGAAGTATTTCCCAATAAATGGTCCGTGATTATAATACGTATTCCAGCTTAGTGAGGAACAGATAAATGCTTCCATATCAGAATTTCTCAAAACTCTATATACCAGACAACATTTTATTAAGAAAATATAACATATGAACTTTTCCATTTTTAGTAACATAATATTATAGAAATAGACCTACAGCATCATTAGGGTTGTATAAGACATTTAAGATCATCAAGTCAAACCATCAACCCAACACCACCATGCCCACTAAACCATGTCCTGAAGCACCACATCCACAGGTTTTTTGAACACTTCCAGAGATGGCGACTCCACCACCTCCCTGGGCAGCCTGTTCCAATGCTTGACCACCCTCTTGGTGAAGGAATTTTTCCTAATATCCAATCTAAACCTCCCCTGGTGCAATTTGAGACCATTTCCTCTATGCCTGTCGCTGGTTACTTGGGAGAAGAGACCAACACCCATGTCGTCACAACCCTCTTTGTAGTTGTAGAGAGCGATGAGTTCTCCCCTCAGCCTCCTCTTCTCCAGACTAAACAACCGCAGTTCCCTCAGATGCTCCTCATAAGACTTGTGCTCCAGACCCCTCACCAGCTTGGTTGCTCTTCTTTGGACACGCTCCAGCACCTCAGCATCCTTCTTGTAGTGAGGGGCCCAAAACTGAACACTGTATTTGAGGTGCGGCCTCACCAGTGCCGAGTACAGGGGCACAATCACTTCCCTACTCCTGCTGGCCACACTATTCCTGATACAGGCCAGGACGCTGTTGGCCTTCTTGGCCACCTGGGCACACTGCTGGCTCATGATCAGCCGGCTGTCAACCAGCACCCCCAGGTCCTTTTCTGCCGGGCTGCTCTCCAGCCACTCCTCCCCAAGTCTGTAGCGGTGCATGGGGTTGTTGTGACCCAAGTGCAGGACCCAGCATTAAGCTTTTCTAGGGCTAAATTGCTCTGTGGCAGCAGGA
>NW_010548279.1:11547-21299 GCF_000687285.1 Phaethon lepturus
CTTCCCTGCTCCTGCTGGCCACACTATTCCTGATACAGGCCAGGACGCTGTTGGCCTTCTTGGCCACCTGGGCACACTGACGGCTCATGATCAGCCGGCTGTCAACCAGCACCCCCAGGTCCTTTTCTGCTGTGCAGCTCTCCAGCCACTCCTCTCGAAGCCTGTAATGTTGCATGGTGGTGTTGTGGCCAAAGTGCAGGACCCGGCACTTGGCCCTGTTAAACCTCATACAGTTGACCACGGCCCATCGATCCAGTCTGTCCAGATCCCTCTGCAGAACCCTCCTGCCCTCGAGCATATCCACACTCCCACCCAACTTGATGTTGTCTGCAACCTTACTGAGGGAGCACTCGACCCCCTCATCCAGATCATCTATAAAGATATTAGACAAGACTGGCCCTAGAACTGAGCCCTGGGGAACACATGTGACCGGCCGCCAACTGGATTTAACACCATTCACCACGACTTTCTGAGCTCAGCTGCCCAGTCAGTTCTTTACCCAGTGAAGAGTACACCTGCCTAATCCATGAGCCTCCACTTTCTCCAGGAGAATGCTGTTGGAAACAGTATCAAAGGCTTTACTAGAGTGGGTCTGATCCCTTGGTTATCCTGCAGACGCCCTATGAGCACCCTCAAGATGAACCACTCCATGATCTTCCCCAGTACGGAGGTCAGGCTGATAAGCCTCCAGTCCCCTGCTTAACAGTACTGCCCATAAACGATGGACAGTGGTTTGGCAAGCTCCTGCACCAGCTCCCTCAGTACTCTTGGGTGGATCTCATCAGGCCCCACAGACTTGTGAGTGTCCAGGTGGCATAGCAGGTTGTTAACTGTTTCCTGCTGGATTATAGTGAGTTTATTCTGCTCTCCAGCCCCATCTTCCCGCTCAAGGGGATGAATATCCTGAGGGTAACTGGTCTGGCTATTAAAGACTGAGGCAAAGGCATTAAGTACTTCAGCATTATCCTCATCCTTGGTGACAATTTTCCACACAACCTCCCTCCCAAGCATCAGATAAAGGATGAAGATTCTCCTTGGCTCTCTTTCTGTTGTTAATATATTTGTAAAAACATTTTTTGTTATCTCTTATAACCGTGGCCAGATTGAGCTCTAGCTGGGCTTTTGCCTTTCTAATTTTCTCTCTGCATGACCTAATGAGACCCTCGTACTCTTCTTGAGTTGCCTGCCCCTTCTTCCAAAGTTGATAAACTCTCCCTTTTTCCCTGAGTCCCAGCAAAATCTCCCTGTTCAGCCAGGCCGGTCGCCTTCCCCACCAGCTCTTCTTACGGCACATGGGGACCGCCTGCTCCTGTGCCTTTAAGATTTCCTTCTTGAAGAATGTCCAGCCTTCCTGCACCCCTTTGCCCTTCAGAACTGTCTCCCAAGGGACTCTCTTGACCAGTGACCTGAACAGGCCGAGTTCTGCCCTCTGGAAGTCCATGGTAGCAGTTTTGCTTCCACCGCTCCTTACTTCACCAAGAATTGTCACTTCATGGTTGCTAAGCCCAAGACGACCTCTGACCACCACATCTCCCACCAGTCTTTCTCTGTTTTTAAACAGTGAAAAAAAAAACCCAACAGGCATTCAAAGTATGGGAAATAAAATTGAGGAATTTTAATTAAATAAAACTAATATATAAATAAAATTACATAAAAAGCCATATTTTAAATATGATATAGATATTCAACAATATTTTACTATGATTGCATCATTTGTTTTGTACAGCAAAATAATGATTTAACATTTCAGTCTTTTCCAAGTTGCTAATATTCTGCTATGCTGCTCCGTTGTGTGTGTGTGTGTGTAACTTGTTGAACTCTTTCAAAAGTTATTGTATTGTTCAGCAACTTGAGGAGAAGGAATTACTACTTTTTTTATCATTATTTTCCACAGAAATCCTGCATTCTTCTTGCATCAAGGACTTCAATTAATAATAAAACTAAAATATGAGCTAGTCAGCTCAATATTCCAAAATCAATTTGTCTCAGTAGGAAATTATCAGAACCAGTCCTAAAGTGAATGGAATACCTCCTGTTCAGTTTATTAGGTATCTTCTTGCCTCTCACAGGTTGTCTTGGACTACTTTGGCATATGGATATGTCGCATTACATAATGATGAAAAAAAATCAATTTTTTTTAGAAATCCAAGACTAACTGACGTCATTGAGAGTGGAATTTATCTGATTAAATGGAGAACACTGCATATTAGCTAGTTAGCCTAAGCTTTTGTTTATAGTTAATGAAAGAAAACAGACAATTGCAATATCTGATTCATCTGAACTAAGGTATCTACTTGAGAGAAATCACATCCTAAAAATACCTGCTTCTCTATATTGATTATAAATAAATCCTAGTGTCAATACCTCAAAGACAGACATCCAGACTGTCATTTGTCTGAAGTTAGATGAGAAGTTGAAGGCTTTTCACTAATTGCTATGGCCTTGGAATAAGCTATTTGTGCTTTTGAGCAGAAACCCCCTTGGATTCCTTATAATATCTTTTTCTGTTGTTTTAATCCTAGTTTGAATTTAAAAAAACCCATAAATATCTAACATCTTGCTCACCTGTTTTAGATTCAGTTAGTTTAGGTTATGGTAGCCTGAAGTTCCCCTTCTTAGACCAGATGTGTAAGTTTAGTCTTTTAACTACAACATTTTTAATCATCTGCACTTTGAATGAAATTACATACACATATTTGTAAATCCATTTTACTGTTATAATTGAGTACTTTATGTCATATATGAAATGGCAGGGATCATTCAGATTGCTTACTGAAATGTCTTAAAATAATCTATGAAATATTGCATTTGCTTTTCCTTTTAAAATGCAGGTATAGTTTATTAGAAATTATATAAATTCATTCAGATCTAAATAAATATAATGCACCAGGCATGTATAAATGCAACTCCACTGATGCCAATTAACATTCATACTTTCTTTAAAAGGAGACCATCCTGTGTTTCAAATTAAATTACTCTTAAAAGTAATTTACTTTATGTTTAATAAATCCTTTAACAACACTCCTTAATTTAATATTGTAAGATGATATTGTGAAGTTGGAACTGTTCAGTCTGGAGAAGAGAAGGCTCAGGGGGGATCTCATTAATGTATATAAACACCTAAAGGGAGGTTGCATAGAGGACTGAGCCAGTCTCTTTTCAGTGGTGCCCAGTGAAACGACAAGAAGAAATGGGCACAAACTGAAACACAGAAGGTTCCCTCTGAACATCAAGAAACAGTTTTTTACTGCGAGGATGACCGTGCCCTGGCCCAGGTTGCTCAGGGAGGCTGAGGACTCTCCATCCTTGGAGGTATTAAAAAAATGTACAGACAAGATTCTCAACAACTGGGCCTAGATGTCCCTGTTTCAGCAGGGTGATTAGACTAGATGATGTCCAGAGATCCCTTCCAACCTCAGCCATTCTGTGATTCTGTGACATAGGAATCATGTTGGTCAAGAAACTGTGAATCAAAGGAAGATAAGATGACAAAAGCAAAAGTGTCTGTTATTCAAAGATATTTCGTGGTCTATTTGGAAATTATGAAATGTGGTGTGCATATTCCTAGGGCTATAATGGTTGTGGGTTTTTGTGGTTTGTTTTGTTTGTTTGTTTGTTTGTTTTTAACTATAATTATGTTTCAGAGTTGTCATGGAGAAAAATGTGACTGCATGGGTACTGAAAAAAAAATAGGAAGAAGCATTAGCTAAACCCCAAATAATATGCCACCTAAATATAATCTTGAGACAAAGGTTAAATTCAGACAGATTAGGGCCATCAAGGGATGAAAAAGTGAGTCATCAAGTCAGCACTGGTCAGGATGGCATGTCCTGTGTTCTATGCATAACACAGTGAAAGTTTTCTCTTCTTGATTTCTATACATATTCTGCAGTAGTTCTATGAAAAGAACATTTATTAAAATCAGTGGGAGTCCTGTGTACAGAACAGATGCAGAATATACTATTAAGAACTGCAGTGCAGATTGGAGAAAGGAATTTTATCCTTTATTAAGGACTACATTGCAGCATTTCTCATCCTTTAAAATAGATTTTCAAGTAAAATTCTTCTACTCTGTCCTGATTTTTTTCATTGTCTAATTTTTATCAGTGCATTCCATCTAACCCTTTCGCTCTACAGTTTCATTTTTCTTACTTGCACTCTTCTGATACTCAACTTTCTTCTGTCCTCCATCACGCCTGAAATTGCAGACCAATAAACAGTGGTCAAACAGCTTTGTCATTCCTTGGAAAAACAGTAACTTAAGCCTCTTATTTCATTGATTCTCGTAAGTCTCATGCTTAAATTTATTTTTATAATTATATATATTATTTATTACTGTACTTACTTGTAATTTTTTCTGTCTATGATATAGCCTTAAATAGATATTGCTATAAAAAACCACCTGCTCTCTATTCTGGTGAAAAGTTTAAAGACATTGCTGTAGAGTAGACTGCGGTTGAGATAACCTGTACTGCACTGTTCAAACTAGTACTGAAACAACCTCTGCAACATCCCAGTCCATCTGAAGCTAATTTCATATTGTCAGCTGAAGAAAAGACAAAGTCTTTCTCCCTTGTTATCTTCTTAAGGGTTTGGTATAATGATAATTTGTAAATTACAGCAAAATATGACACTGTATAGTACCAGCAGTAGGGTTAGAATGAAGAGTGGACCTATGGAAGCAAAGGAATAAAAGAAAAGGTTTAAATAGGGCACTTGGGTAAAACCTCCAAGCTGTACAAGTGCATTATATTCATAGCTGTCGAGAAGAGTGCAAAGGAAATTTAAAAATACTTAAGGAAATTTAAGTCTTAGCAAGAATGAGGGATGTATATGACATTAGTTTTATGTGAGAAACTAAAAAAAAAAAAAATTAACAGCAAGTTTGAGAATAGTGAGAGAATTTTGGAAAGTACTTAGAATAACAGTAAACAGGGTTGTAATAGTAATCTGAGACACAAAATTGAGGGAAAGGCTGTTAAGAACTTGATTAAAATTTAGAGAAAGAAATTTGTATTTTCTAAGATACAGAATTATATCAAATCTTCATAATGTATTTAGTAGAAAGAAAAAAATAATTGTAAAATAGAAACAGATCTGGAAGCAAAACCAAACCTAAACAGACAGAACCTCAAAGAAAAAAAAAAATTTGCAAGAGCCAACAAAGGAGTGGAAGTATGAACAAAGAAATAAAGTATAAACATACTGTGTATAGTGATGAAGATCTTTCATGGGAAACCACTGAAGCTGCAGCTTCATCTAATGATGAGATTGTCTTAGACACAAATAGAACCCTTATAATTCATAAAATGAATGCTAGTGGAATGAATAATAAGATGTTAGAAGTTATACTAAAGTTTTGGTAGGAAAAAAGTATTATTTGGATCATAAATAGAATTAAGATGATAGAGCAAGCAAATTATTCTGTCTCAAAATACTACAATCCATTGTATAATAAAAATATCAAAACACAATTAGAAAGTTTAGACTTTATACTTCCCAGACAACTGGTCAGTAAGAATTAGTGAAAAAATTAATGATCATTGTGAAGAGTTCAGAATGTGTAGTTTTATATAAGTATCTAAAATATATGTATATTTAAAAAATATATATTTAAGTCACAGAAAATAATGTTTTATATTCAATGTAGTTTCTGAGGAGAATGAACTGTAGCCTTTCCTCTACATTTTTTCTTTTTCTGTACCTTTGAAAACAGAAGCAGAATTAAAGCCCTTTGAATGTAAAATCTTAGCAAAAAACTCCCTTTGTTTTCTGTTGTTGTTGAACAGTCTTTTAATTACTACTTTTTTTCTGTAATTAAAAAAAAGGACATTTAAAATATCAAGTCAGATGAAAGATTTTGATTAGCTAAAACCTTCAGGAGTTTATGTTGTCTAACAAAAACTTTTTTTTTATGAAGTATGTTATATTTTTAATGGAGCTACAAAGCTGTAGACCTTAGATCAAAAAAACCCCACAACATAAAAAAGGATTCCTGTTGATCTTGAAGAGTGGTGAATGAATAAAGCATTGTGTATGGACAGTTCTGGATAGATGCAGGTTATTACAAAGTGTCTTCTAAGTTCTCGAAGCCAACCTGGCATAAATCAGCTTCATTCCATTATCCAAATAAATGGTATTAGCATTATCAGCTCAATATATTTGAGATCATAGGCTTCAGTTGCTGCAGATTGTCAGATGTTCATCTTGCTGGCATATCAAAACATCCAAACACAGGACAGCATGTCCAGGATACAGTATTTTTTACAAATCTAAGCCTAAGTTAACATTCCTTGCCTATTTGAAAGCCTGTTAGCCTGAGTACAACAACAGTGTCATTATTTTTTCGTATATTCATAGCACTACTTCTGGTGATTGCAGAAGATGTTTTTGTCAAATACAGTTTATGTAATTCATTCTTGCTTATAGGCAACATCAATGAGCAGCAGGCTGGTGCCAAGCATCTAAACATACTTTGCATTCATGTAACATTTTTCTTTTCATATCACTAATAATGCTCTAATAAGTCTTCAGAAGAATCCCACTGAGGTAGATAATATCAACCCAAAGTAAAACTGAGTAGACTAAATCACAGAAAAGCTGTCTGAAGTTATGGAACAAACCAGTGGCAGAGAAAATTAGAGCTCATGAACTCTGAATTTGAATAAACAGTCCCTCGGCCACATTGGACATAATACCTTTGTGCTATTAGAATGATTTTATGTAATTTGCAAGAGTGGGTGATGTTTTACAAATACTTAAAAAATACAGGTCTTCTAGTTAGAAAGACTTCATTTAAAAGGTCAAACACAAGGACAGAAGGCAGTTTCTCAACAGAAAAACAAGGTTATTGGATAATAATGTGAATACAAAGTGGTAGCTCTAATGTAATGACAGCTATATCAAAGCAGTAGATGAGGCATGGAAAAGGGTGCTATGAAGTCTGAAAAGGAGAATATTTAGTAGTTTCCAACAACAAAGAAAGAAAAAGCATATGCTTTTCCAAGGTGACCCCAGGATCCATGGTAACATGGGCAATTCAGTCTCTGTGATGAGGTTCGATACAGCATGGACAATAAGACAGGTATATCTGCCACATGTAAACTCCTCAAAGCACAAATCTCAGCTTTCAGAGTTGCAGCACATACACAAACAATAGGAGAACACATTAAAGGAGATCTGATGTGCATGGTATTAGGTCTTCTCCGCAAGCTCTATGGAACCCATTCAAAGACCTCGGATCTATCGTAGACATGAACTGCAAAGTAAAATCATCTCTCCTGTCAGTTTTGCATGCACTCCTGCCCTCAGACATGCAGAAAGACTCCTGCATATTCACAAAATGCTTACTTCTTCATGATTTGCCTGCTAGCAAATATTTTGACTACTGATTTCAAGCAATACAACACATCTATTCTTGCACTATTATCTTCAGTAAGCAGTAACAATAATGTGTTATGCTTTTGCTATGAAACTAGAGAATTCTTTTGACTTAGGTATTGGTAAGGTCCATGTTAATAGCAAGTTCTATTGCCCTTAAAAACTTCTTTTACTTAATTATTAAAAAATAAGTCGGTGAACCGGTATTTGAAAGCCTCGATGTGCTGCGTAGACGCTGTTAGTTATTAGATTTTTTCCCACTAAATGTAGAGCAGAAAGTCTGAATGCAGGGAATGAATTCATCCAGAACATTGAGTACAAGATAGAAAATAAATCCCCAATAGATTCTTTTGGACTTCAAGTGTTCAAGCAAAATTAATTAAGGGTGAGACGTGTAAGCTGATCATAGAAAGGCACCCAAAATCACAAATACTCAGAAAAATACTTCCTCACACAGAATATATCACCTATTAAACTATGTATCTTACATTAAAATGGTGAATACTGCTTTTTAAGAGATTGTCCAGGTAAGCTAGAAGGCAGTTTTTAAAAGTAATTGACAGATAAATAACTCTCAATCTAGAAACAATATATATTCACTTCTAAAAATTTTGTATTTGCTACTGCTGCTAATTCATTCATTATTTTCTCTATTTGTGTTTTTAATTACATCTCTGATATATTTTTCTTTATTTAATTAAACGGTTTCCTTCACATAGATTCTTCACTGAATAAAAAACCTTCAAATTTTTTTCAGTTCAGCCATAAACCAAATATATTTTAATTTGGATTTAAGAAAAATGAAGAATTGATTCAGAATATGACAAAAAGCAAAGAGATTTTTTTCTCGTTGGATCAGTTCTGAAATATATTCATTCATTATGCATGCTATAAATATAGAAGTGGAACCCAGCAGTAATAAGGATAGAATTAAATTTCAGGGTGCCATGTGTGGTGCCTTTTATAACTGCATTCATATTGATTACATGTAATTTTTACAGCAAACCTCTTTTAAATATATAGATGAAGATGGCAATTAGGTGTCTGCTGGTTTTTTTTATGTTGATATAATATATCCAGGGTATGATAGTTTTTTATACAATTCTTTCTATTCTCTTATCCTTTTAACCTTCAGATTAAATACCAAACATTTGTGAGTCATTCTCTTGTTTTTCCCCCAAGAACTATACCAGTTAAAAAGTGCATGTGAATTTAGTGGTTTTTTTTCCAAGTAGTTTAGAGTACACATAAAAATGTGGACATATGTATGCTAGTTTGAAAAAAAAAATTGTTGGGAATGGCTGCTAAAATATTTTATGGTTGCCCCTAAATGATGCAGAACCAGCAGCACAATATCACTGTTCTTAGATAAACTCATTAGAAAACTTCACACTTTGCTCATGATGCCAACAGAGCCAGTACAGAATCACCTCTACTTGAATATACTCTATTTGTAGTGGAGATTGCAAACGTTACAGAGTCCGTATGGCTTGTGTCCTCATTGGAACAAATCACTACAAATATTTTTCACTGTCACTTCTGTTGACCAAGTCTATTTTTATTCTCAGCACCAAGTGTTGGCTCCCGTCTTAGAGACTCTCAAGATCTTGTGCATCATAATCCCACTTATGACTTACAGTATTTTTGTGAGCCTATGTAACTCATGAAGTGGACCCACAAAAAGATAAAATCTGGAGGGAAATATAACTCATTTTTTAAGAGATAGAGACGATGGAAGTATTTCCAGTTTATTTGGAAGACCGCATGTGTGTGTGTGTGTTACTGTGTGCCTTTGTGTGTGTGCCTTTGTGTGTGTGTGCACGCTCTGCAAAACTTTCGATGGTGATTCTTTATGTCTGCATCACCTAAGTAACAAATATATAAATTAAAAATTGTACAGAGATAAATAAGTATTCCATAGAAGTATGAATGGGAAAAAAAAGAGCTTAACTCTGTGAAGTCCACTAGGAGACTTTTCTGTCTGTCTAATTTATCTGGGAACCACCTGAATACTACATCGTATCTGCTATAGAGCATCTTAAAGCATATGAAAGCATGATTTCTTTCTTAATAGCACTCATCTCTTGGAATGGTCTACAGCCCTTATTACGAAAATATTTGCAAACATGTTAAGAAACATTTTTTCAGTGTCTTATTCAAAACCATGAGTGTAAGTATATGTTACTCATCAGTCCCTCTGGGTGTTTTAATCATATGCAAATAAAATAGATACTTTTAGGGGTATTTTGAGCTCAAATTCTCTCCTTTTCCATAAGTTTAAGTGTATATTTTATGCATAGATATTCTGTAAATACAGGGGTTTTTTAGATCTTTTTTTTAAATCCTTCTGCAGAGGGATCTGGACAGGCTGG
>NW_010548280.1:0-702 GCF_000687285.1 Phaethon lepturus
GCCGCCGGTGCATTGTTGTGGTAGCAATCGGTACCTGTTGTTCTTCAACCCTCAGGAACCCCACAACAGAAGGGTCCTCTGGGAGACCAGGCAAGGTGGACAGCTGTTTAATTTCTTCTGTCTCCAAGACAGTTATACCAAAAGCCCACCGGTACCCTTTTGGGTCCTTGAAATACCCTCTCCTGAGGTAGTCTATGCCCAGGATGCACGGAGCCTCTGGGCCAGTCACAGTGGGGTGTTTCTGCCACTCATTCCCAGTTAGGCTCACTTCGGCCTCCAGTACAGTCAGCTGTTGGGATCCCCCTGTCACTGCGGAAATATAGATGGGTTCTGCCCATGGAAAAATTATTGTGATGAAGGAGGAAACATTATGATAGAGGGTAGCAAAGGTACCATTCTGCATTTCCTCCATAAAAAGCCTTCCGGAGGCAGAAGTGTAATTGCTAATTGTCTCCACAAGATAGTAGCCAAAATAAAGTAATGGCTTTAGTACAGGGCTCAGATGATACCACATTAAGCTCAAGGTCAGTGTTCTAAAAACAAATCCCACAGATGAGACATTACTAATCATCGCAGAGTGCAGCAGCCTGCAGAAACCAACACCAATCCTTAACATGTACGGCAAAGACGAGAGCATGATGCAAATCAAATAAACTGATATTGTGACCTGCAACCGTTATTATCTCAAGCCTCGTGCCCCAC
>NW_010548280.1:943-1182 GCF_000687285.1 Phaethon lepturus
CCCCCCCCAGCAATTCTGCCATGGAGGGGAAATCCTGCTCCCATTGACCAGGTAGGCAAGTTGGGGCAAGAGAATGGATCAGCACTGAGTATGAGCCATGAAAAGAGTTCCACTGCTGTTGGTTCTTGAGCAGAGCTCAAGAGCCTGATCTCACCTGACATCCCAAGCAGAACAGCCCCACCAGCTGTCTTCCCTACAGTTGAAACTACAGCAGTCCACCTCCCAAGAAAGCCTGCACC
>NW_010548280.1:1368-1650 GCF_000687285.1 Phaethon lepturus
GGGAGCAGCCCCCCTCCCTGCAGGGTTGGCCAGACAGGCACCGCTCCAGGCGCAGAGAGGAGAGGGTTCCTCTGGCTCCCTGGCAGCCTGCATGGCGGCCGGGGCAGCCCTCGGCTCTCAGGGAGCTGCAAGGGCAGGGCTGTGCCAGGAGGGAGGACAAGCCGGGAGCTGTGGGGAGTGCAGCACAGCGTGGGCAGGGCAAGGCCCTCCCAGCCGCTGTGAAAGGCAAGGCGCTCACTGCTGTGCAACTTGCTGAGAGGAACAGACACTGCCCAGGACTAA
>NW_010548281.1:0-22161 GCF_000687285.1 Phaethon lepturus
CTTATCGCTCTCTACAGCTACCTGAAAGCAGACTGTAGCGAGGTGGCTGTTGGTCTTTTCTCCCAAGTGACCAGTGATAGGATGAGAACAAATGGCCTCAAGTTGCACCAGGGGAGGTTTAGATTAGGTGTTAGGAAAAATTTATTCACCGAGAGAGTGGTCAAGCAGTGGAGCAGGCTTCCCAGGGAGGTGTTAGAGTCACTGTCACTGGAAGTGTTCGAAAAACAAGTGGACATGGCATTTCAGGACATGTTTTAGGGGGCGTGGTGGTGTGGGGTTAATGGTTGGACTTGATCTTAAAGGTCTTTTCCAACCTTAATGATTCTGTGAACTATGTAGGGTGTACCAGGTAAGAATATGTTCATGGACATGATTTCTTTTCCTTTTTTCGTATACATATAAATATACAAATATACTTAAACTACATAATGGGACTCAAAGGGTGAGTCAATTCTGTTATTGCCTAACTGAAAGCATTTACATGTCATTTCAAAAAAACTCTTAAAAATTTCCCAGAATATGCCAGACTCTGATCTTCAGAAAGTTCATCAAAGCTTATCGTACCCTAAGCATCTCTTTATCCAACATCTCCAATGAATTTCATCTGTCAACCCAGTTTATTGTAAGCATAATTCATAGACAGGAAAACATGGTGCTTGCAAAATATTGCAGCATTTTTCATTTTACAGAGAAGGAAAAGCATTGCACCTGTAATATTATTTTATATAACCACCTATCGATTAGAGAACTTTAAAAGGAAATTTAGTTCAAGGTGCTCTTTAGCCAGAGGAAGACTCATAGAGTTTGACTCTCCACATGTCCTTCTCCACAATGTATTATAAAACTATGAACTCAGATCAATTGCTACCATCAGGAATAAGTTTCACACTTAGGAATTGGACAGAATAAGGACACCTCCCTGCAGCCCTGTGTAAGAACTTACAGTGTCTTCTCACCCTCAAAAATTAAAAACAAAATAAAAATTCTTTGTTTTAGGCCGTATGCCTTTAAATCTTAGTCTTTATGCATTCTTATTTCACAGGTCAGACAGCTGGAGAAAGCTGTCTAGCAGGAGCAATGCAGAGGCTAAGTCAATGGTGTATTTGTTGGCAACAGTAGGTCAGCAACCATACTTTCCTCTGTGGCTCTATTTCTTGACAATTCTGCCACGGACTTAATTGACTGTATTCATACAACAAACATTACCTAGTCAAGAAGAAACATTATACATTATTAGATGCAACTGCAAATTCACTATGCTCCTGTTCATTTCCATTGATAGATCAAATGCAAATAAATCTAAATTACCCTTAATTCATTCTTCCCTCCTCTAGTCCAGTGCTTTCTTTCACACAGAAAAATTCAGCTATAATATTTGTAAAAATTCTGTGTTGACACTGTTGCAATTTTTATGGAAAATTCTTAAGGAGTTTTTCTTTTTGCCCAAATAATTAACTTAGTTTCCATTTGAGTCTAGATATTTATGCTGATGTGAAAAATCTAAAATTTAAAAAAAGAGGTCAAATATGAAATTCATGGTTATGGTAAACTCTTTTATACTCAATGTCTCTCCAGTCATATTTTCTGGATCATACCAGTAGCCAAGTAAAAATATTAGGTGCTGTACATCTTATTTCTGCAATAATGAAACCAAAAGCAGAGTAATACCTGTTAGATTTGTGGTTAGAAAATGATAAAAAAGTAGAATCTTTATGATTTAGAATAGCATGTGTTTCTTCATAACAAAAAAATAGTGTAAACATTTCAATAAAGAGGAGGATCATCTGAATTCAGCATTCTGTTATATACTACCACATACTAATCCACTGGCAAATATAATGAAAACAGCAGGTCAAGACAATTCAGTGAAAACTATGAAAGTATTTAAATTGACACATTTAGATGGTTTATGTACTTCTCCAGGATAAGTGTGGGAGACAAATAGTGTTAATAGAAATGTAGGGCTTCTTTCTACATGCTAATTTCTACTCTGAAGTAAGCTCATAAAAACCTTGGGAAACAGTGATGCTACACAATATACCCAGACTAGCAAATCTTTTTACTCTACTGCACAGCAGTCATTTCATACTCTAGTTAATTCTGCAATTAAAAATCAGACACACAAAAAAACTGTAGAAAAATGTCTTCCAAGCCAAGTGCTGCTGCATGTATTCTCTTAAGAATACAGGGTTTGTAGTCAGATGACATTCTAACAATATGTTCATATTAAACACAAATGTCAATGCTTCAAAGAAATATTGCAGGTTGCTATTGCAATATTGACAATTCATCTATAAATCAAGTTTTTAAAAAAAGAAATAAAAATAATAAAACCTTTTTTTACTCTGAAATGCATGATGACTACACTGAAGAAAACAGTCATAGTGATAATTATTTGTAACATAAGACTAGTCTTCATATAATTTCCTTCCCTGATTTCTTCCTTCCCTCAAGATAAAAAGAAAAATAGAAAAGTTGAAAAGAATGGTAAGTCAACAAAAAACTGAAACAGGTTTATCCCTAGGTTTGGGTTTAACTCAAATAATATTTGGTGTCTAGATCTTTTCATTATAAAACTGACAATTATAGATTCAATCATAAAACTTCTGCCATCCAGCCATTCCTAACTTTGCCCTTTGTTCAGCAGGCCACTCACATGTAACAACAGTTATATAAAGAATTGTACTGCCGGTGACCTGAAGATATCAGGTCTTGAAATTGGAAGTCTTCCTGGTAGCAAATGTTCATATTGTGTCATATTTGGACCTCATGTGCATGACTGGAATGTATAAAATCAGTCATTAGTAATATGCATGTACAATCTTTCCTTATGTTGAATTCTGTTTAATGAAAGATTTGCACAAGAGTTTTATGGTTTAGAAATGTTAATATAGGAATTTTATATATATACATACACATTTATTTATGACAGCTAGTAAGATTTTTATTTTTGTCGTGCTCTGAAATATTTTTTGTTAACGAGAACATCAGTTTTATATTAAAACGTAAAACTTACAGACAGCAATGTTCTGTGGTCTTGGGTTTCAGGGGTTTTTCTGAAAATTAAGTATTTTTAATTTTGAGAGCCTTATTGAACAAAATTCCAATTTTTGACTGAAAATGTGGAAATTTTCACCCAGTCCTGTTTGTGTATTTGAAAGACCAATTGTTCTTAGCAAAACACACATGGAAAAGAACATCTCTCTATTTGTATCTCTGTGTCAAAACCCTCTGTTCATCCCATCTTCCAATTGCTTTTCTGTTGATTAAAAAATGTACACTGCACAGTGTCTATGGAAGAACACTGAGTTCAAGGGGAGGATTGGGTCAGCCAGGGGACATTCAACCTTATTAATAGGCATTTTATATGGATACAAGATGTGACACAAAGCTCTGAGTGGAGGCTTTACATTAGACAGAAAGATGGTAGAAACATTGTTCTAGCAACGAAATGCAGTAGGTCGTTTTGTGGTCTCAAGCACTGCCACACCATAGTGTCTATTAAAGTTGCAGTCAAAAATTAAAAATATTTTACTTGGTATCTACTTAGACAAGACAGCAGAGATAATAAATTACTTGTGTTAAAAATATGGCATATGGAAAGATGTGGAGCTTTCAGAAAATATTAAAACAGATTCAGGATTTTTCTTGTGGTGAACAGGAAATCCACCCCCTCCTATTCATATACTAAGGAATGCTTTGAAACACACACAAAGAAAGGATAATTTAATTAGATATGCTACTGCTAGGAGACAGACAGAAGGAAAAAAAAAAGCCTTGTAAAAACAGTGTACTAATTAAAAATAACTAAAGACTACCAAATTGGGGACATTTATACAAAGTTATTTTCTGTTCAGATTCAGCCTTTTAAGTGCGTACATGTTTAAGTCACTTTTAGGCAGTCAGAACAAAATCTTGCAAACTCAGCTAAGCTAACTAGACATGAGATGGATTTACATGTGTGTGGTGTAATATTAGATATTTCAAGGTTAGTGTTAGCAGCTATAAAATAACACAGACCTTTATTCTACAAAAAGGGGGTTTCATCTTTGTCAGCAGAATTGATATGAATGTTTCCTTCACTTTTCACTGTAATCTTTAAAACTGGCAGCTTAAATCATTGCTGGATGTCAATCTCCTCATTATGAAATACACATTTAACTTCAATATAAAACCATGTTTAGCAGCCGTCATTTATATGCATTGAGGTCAACTGTCAATATTTCACAATAATTATCATGTTATCACTGACTTCAAGATTTTTTATGTTTCTATACTATTGAGGAAAACTGCAGGTCCGCTAGATGATAGAATCATAGAATCATTTAGGACTTTTAAGATCACCAAGTCCAACTGTTAACATAACACTGCAAGTCCACTACTAAACCATGTCCCTTAGCGCCACATCTACATGTCTTTCAAATGGTGACCAACCACCCAGTTGGGTGGTCTATAACAGATTCCCACCATGGTATCTCCCTTGTTGGCCTTTCCTCTGATTCTTACCCACAAACACTTGACCCTATTGTCACCATCATCAAGCTCTAGACAATCAAAATGCTCCCTAACATACAAGGTTACCCCACTGCCTCTCCTTCCTTGCTTATCCTTTCTGAAGAGATTATAGCCATCCATTGCATCTCTCCAGTGGTGTGAGTCATCCCAGCAGGCTTCTGTGTTGCAACTATATCATAGTTTTCCTGTTGCATAATGGCTTCAAGCTCCTGTTTGTTGCCCATGCTGCGTGCATTGGTGTAAATGCACTTTAATTGGGCTAATCAATCCTGGCACTTTTTTCTGGGAGAAGCCCTAATTCCTGTGTGACCATTCTCAGGAGCTTCTACAGTTTCTAAAACACCAATAACCCTCGTGCCTTTGCTGTCTCATGACTCTCCAGCCCCTACCTCCGCTGTGATGGCAGACCAAAGGACATCACTAGAACATCGTCCCTCAAACATTGGTGTGCCACCCCCAGGCTTATCTCTAGCGAGCCTGGTTTTCTACCTTTCCTCCTTCAAATCTAGATTAAAGCTCTTTCAATGAGCCCTGCTAACTCCTGTGCAAAGATCCTTTCCCCCTTTAGGACAGGTGTACCCCATCTGTTGCCAGCAGGCCTGGTGTTTTGTAAACTGACCCATGATCAAAAAAAACAAAATTGTGCCAGTGACACCAGGCTCGGAGCCAGGTATTGATCTGCTGGCTCTTCCTGTTTCTTCCCTCATCATTCCCTGCAACTAGAAGGACAGAGGAGTACACTACCTGTGCTCCTGATCCCTTAACCAGTCATCTCAAGGCCCTGGAGTCTCTCTTGATTGACCTTAAACTTCTTGGAATTTCATTGCCTCTTACATGAAAAATCAATAATGGATAACAACCTGAGGGCTGTACCAGACTAGGAAGCTTTCTCTTCACATCTTTAACCAATAGTATCATTCATTTATCCCTATTTTTTATTAAGAATCTTGGGTCCTCTCCTAATGTTGTTTAATTTAATTAAGGAATTAATCCCTATCTCCACCTTTTCTTTTAAAGAATCTTAAAGCGTCTTATGGTTACTATTGTGTTACAGCAGTGATTCTTTTAAGAAATTATTTTGACACATTTATAATTCCCTTCTTTATTCTTAGCATCTATATTGTTCATAATTAATAAAACAGTGTTTCTAGCTAGTAGGGCTGAGATCTGCTGTCATCATACTCAGTGGAAAGATTCTTACTGGAGGCTAGAATCAGAAAATCTATCATCATGGTGCACAGGTTGGCAGTTTCTAAATTAATAAAGGAAAAAGCTCAAGCATATTGTTTTCTCAAATAATAAGCCAACATCATTAATTTTGTAGATATTATAATAAGGGTCATAACTGGAGTTTTCACAGATTTTTGATTCTATGTGTAACTAAAAACACATTTAAACCAGATGGAATTATGAAACAAAGTTTTTCATTGCAACCATTTTTTTTTAATTAAACCAGTGAATGTTGCAAGAGAAGTAATAACCATCACTGGAAAAGTTTTGGCTGACATGCTGGGGCAGCTGGAAGCAAAGAATCTGTTTCCATAAAAAGATAAAGATGTCTGGATTTAGTAATGTTCATTAGTGAAAATCTGTGTGTGGTTTATATTTCATTTAGATCTCTAGCCTTTACTCATGGAATGATCCTTAAAAATTTTATCTTCAAAGCCCTATCAGTCAAAACTGTCCTTCTGCCACTCCTGTTATGTTCTAAACTACTAGAGAATATTTAACATAACTGATCAATAATTACAATAGACACTATTATTAACTGTTGCTGGTATCCAATAATCCATTAAAAATGCATATCAATGATACTTCAAATTACGTATAGCAGTTCATTATTTTCCAATTCATTTTTTATTTTTATAAATAAGATAATTTTTTTTTTTTGTGAAAAAGAGAGAAAGAAAAAAAGACACAGTGGAAACCTCATGAGCATAAATAAAAGTCAAACACAACTTTGTAGCATAACCAATAAAAAGGAAAGGAAAGGGGAAAGAAAGGGAAGGGGAAGGGAAAGAAAGGGAAGGGGAAGGGGAAGAAAGGGAAGGGGAAGGGGAAGGGAAGGAAAAGGGGAAGGGGAAGGGGAAGGGGAGGGAAGGAGAGGGAAGGGGAGGGGAGGGGAGGAAAAAAGAAGAGAAGAGAAGAGAAGAGAAGAGAAGAGAAGAGAAGAGAAGAGAAGAGAAGAGAAGAGAAGAGAAGAGAAGAGAAGAGAAGAGAAGAGAAGAGAAGAGAAGAGAGGAGAGGAGAAGAGAAGAGAAGAGAAGAGAAGAGAAGAGAAGAGAAGAGAAGAGAAGAGAAGAGAAGAGAAGAGAAGAGAAGAGAAGAGAAGAGAAGAGAAGAAAAAAGAGAAAAAAGAAAATCCTCAGTCAAGCAAGCTTCTGTTCTAGAGTATGCTTATTGGTTTTCAGATAAATGCTGCTACTGTGACATAAAGTAGTTAAATTCATTCACTGCTGGAGTTTAATACAACTGTAAACTTTTATGTAAAAGTATATTGGATACTTACAAATGCCTAGGACTACTGGCACTTTTACTGACCTTTATTTGAGTTATTTTCCTTCAGTTATTACCCGACATTCTCTGTGATATCATTCAGATGTTTCCAATTACTTTTTGCATTGCTGCTGCTGTTTACTTCCTCTTCTTTTTGTTCCACACCTCTAGCCTAATTATAGGTGATCAGCAATGGAGATTGAAAATGTATTTGTGGTTGCACAGAGTTCAACAAGATAAATACTAAACCCCTTTACCTCACACCTTCTCCTCTTTCTCTCTTACCTTTCTAAAGCATGAAGGATAGTAAAGATATCCAGGGTATGACTGCTTCTCAGAGTAGCTACTGTGAAGATATCAAAGCAGAGAGCTAGGAGCAATCAGATCTGAGGATTGCTCATCAGAGGCAAATAAATTTAAAGGAACAAGTTTCATAAGAAGGTAATGTGTGCATCCTCAGATGTAGGCAACTATGTTGTATAGGAATATCCAGAATATTACCTTAAAAATACTTGCTTTGTTTGTTTACTCAGTTGGTTGGATTTTTCTTTCACTGCTGACAATGGCTGTTGATAAGCTGATAGAAACCAGAAGAACATAGGAACAGCAAAGTAACTACAAAATAATGCCATATAAAGGCATTAGAAAGCATGAGGTAATGCATATTTCTGAAGAAATCTATCAGGATTAAAGGTTATCTCTTCAACACTATACCTTTTAAAGTATTTGGGATGCCAGACAGCCTTCAGGTCTGTGTTGCTAAGCTCTTTAAGTTTCCCCTATCCCAGCTTCGGCCAGTGTTTGTCACTCCCACTTGCACAGGCTTATTATGCTCTACAGAGATACTTTAATAGCATAAACATTTTCAGCACAAAGCGTACCCATGTAATAAAGCCAGAAAAATAAGTATGAAGCAAGTATCCTTCATTTCTCTAGATATCCTGAAAGCTTTTCTAGGAACCTAATTTTAAGCATCTATTTAAATTCAGATAGGTAAATGCTGTTATCTTCTGACAGACATTCATCTACTGACCATCTCAGATCTCTAGGAAAGTTCTAAAAAATTTGACCTTCCAGGACAATGACTAATTCCATACTATGTTTTATTTATTGCATCAATGCAGTATGTAGGAAATGCAGGGCTGTGGTCCCTCTTCCCAATATTGTTTTTGTTCTTTATCGAAACATTGTCCTAATGCTAAATACTCAGTAATATTCTCTCAGACCTGTCCTTTTTTTAACCCTGTTGTTATATCCATAATCTTCTTATGGGCAAAAAGGGGAACGCATATGTGAAGCCAAGAATTTATCATTAATGTAATTAAATTGTTATTATTAGTCCAGTTACAGTGATATTAGCAGAATCACAGTCTGCTTTAGCTAATTAATATAAACCAAATCTCATTACAATTAAAAGTTGCTATACAGGAAAAAGTCTCATTGTATCTATCTCTCTGTTACGCTTTCTGTTCTGCTGCTCCTCTGGGTTGTAAAGTCAACAGTTTCAGTCAGGTCTGGGGAAGGCAGTGTCCTGGATGTAAGGAGTAAGATGATAAAATTAGATGTTTCTTCCTTGTCTTTGCTGGGAGGCCCCTGATGCTGATGTAGACAATTTCTTTCTCCTCGGTTTTGGGTCTGTTTGGGGCCATTTTTATCAAAAGTATGTTCTGTAGCATACTTTTCCCCTTGTTCTTTCTATATTGATCTATAACTCTGTATTCCATCTGAATTTACTCTGTTGCAATTTTTTTGCTTCTGTTAGATGCTGCTTCTTCGTCTTTTCATTACTCCTAAAATCTGTTTTGCCTAGCTCCGAAGTTCCCATTACCAAGAGCAGCTGAACACTGTTGAGTCACAGTTAATTGTTACTGAAGACTCCAGAACCATCCTTCAAGGTTGTACCCTCGGCTTTTACTCCTCCTTTAGGCAGCATAAAGGGGTCATAGACAGTTCACTCTACACTGCATCATTACTTGTTATTCCTATCTATATCAAAATTTCTGACAGTAGATGTTCCAGTCCAGAATTATGCAAAACTAACCAAAACTAAAACAGCTAAGGTAATAGCCTCTTGGTAGTTAGGTAATTGCTGTTAAAGTAAGCAAGCCAAAACAAAGCCCAAAGCAACAAGACAACACCAGACAAAGTAATCCTATTGAACCCAGTCTTGAGGCTTGTATTGCTTGTTTTCTGTTGCAGGATGACATTTTGATTCTTGCACTTTGAACTGTACTAGTGGGGTCTGGTGAGAAGGTACGCTCCTGAGATGTAGATCAAAGCTCCCAAAGACCAAAATCTTGCTAGAATTTGTCTCCTACTTTCTGCAGAATCATCCTGATCACATTGTGCAAAATGTAATAGCCATTGCCATTACCCTCTTTTTAAAAAACTTTCATCCTTAAATATTTATCTTTAGAATGCTTGGGAGGACTGGATTTAAGTGTCTAAGCTTTCCTACTCATTCTCTGCATAGTCCCTGAAGAGTGATGAATGCCTTACATAGGTGAATGGCTTCACCTGCTCCTTCAATAATCCTCCCTCTCCAACACGAATTAATAGGAAACATTCAGTAAAGATGAACATTACCTTATCTAATGTTTACCTGCATCTGCAAGTTAGTGAGATGATCAAGCTGGGTGCATGCACTAGACGTTGGAGCCCAGTTAATTCATTTAAGGAGAAAAAAGATTTTTCATAACACTAACTTCATTATATTGTTGATTGAAAGGCTTTTTATTTTTCTTCTTTTTAGAACGAACACTGGTTTTTGTATTTATTGAGTGGTGTAGTGTTGTAAACTGTAAGGTAGACATCTGAGTCCTAATGAATCAAATTTGATTAGTTAGTATTGAAACATAGAATAAGGTTATAATACCTAGGTGATTCCTAAATATAGGATGTCTCTGCCTCTAGGAGGTAGTACTAACTTTTTTCTTCTATATGTTTATTTGAAATTCTGTCCTACCTCCCAAAAAAACAATGGTAAAATTTCCTTGTTTCAGCAGTACAGAAAAAAGAATCACAGGCATTATGATCCTCTGTCATACAGAGGATTAAAACAGGGGTCCTTTTAAATGGACATTCATTTCCTAGTGTATGTTCACAGTAAAAGAAACCCCACAGGCAACAAATATAGGGAACATGATATTTACAGGAAATTTCTTACTAGCCTCCAAATGGAGTTACCTCAGGCCCTGAAACGGCGGTTCGTATTCCTTCTGAATTTTAAGTCCAATGTAGATTATGGATAATCTCATTTTCTGTATGTTTCCATAATTTTCTCTTAATCACAATAAACTCAATGATAACTTGAGGTAGAAAATCCCAAAGGCTAAACAATTATCTCCTTTTATGAAATCGAAACTTGTCTTTCAGTGCTTTCAGTTGTCTTTTCTTGGTTTTCTAAGAAGAAAGGTAATTTTTATTTACATCTTTCATCCTACATATTCATTGTGTTCTGTGGCTCATGTCTGCTCTGTTCAACTTAAAAAACAATTCAAAAGGCCCTGCATATGTGGAGTGTTCCTGCATTTTCAACATTGATCTGAGGTCTTGGGCACTCTCCCTGAGGTAATAAACCCCTTTTTTCCAACTGACCACTGAAAGACAAGAGAGAAATAGTACTATGATGGGATATACATATTCCAAATATACACTACACATAAAGATAAAGGAAAGTTCAAATTAAAAAAAAAAAAAAAAAGAAATATAGTCAACTTGCCAAAAGGCTCTATCTTGGGTTTGCAAATAGAGATGTTGCATATATTTTGAGAAAATGGCAAACACATTGGTGATGGTATCTGTATTACCTCTACTGAAGAAAAGGTCAACAGCTCTATGACATATCTTAAGTTTTAAACTGTTTCACGATTTTCAATAGTTATGTATCAATCTTTGGACAGCAAATACAATTTTATGACAGGTGACCTTATACTTGTCAGAAAGAGATGTACGTTACAGCTGTACATCAAAATGAAATACATTCTTTATAATTCTGTCACTGTTACTAGGGTAGAATAGCATATCCCCATTTAATACATACCCTTTATCTTTGAAGACTGAAGATCAAAAAAATGAAAATAAATAATACAATGAAAAGTTATTATATAATGGCATTATTTATTTTAAGGTAAAATTGAGAAACAGCTTCCAATAAGATAATTTCTTCTGTATTTTGACTTAAAAAAGTATCAGCAGTCTGTTCTCCAATGTATTTCTTTTTGTACAGAGGTTATTTTCCATTTTTCTTCTTACCCTATTTATCCTATATATCCTACGAAGAACAAAACAACATTTCTTTAGCTGGAATTCTATATCAGATCTACCAAGTTATCAACGTTCTTTGAAATGGAGTAGTTATAATATTGTTACACTTATAAAGGTACTCAGCCCTAATCCAAAACAATTTATTTCACTATAATTTATCTAGCTGTACCATATTCTAACTACTCCTTGAAGCATACGCTTATGACATTTTGACTTAGGTTTGGTTTTGTCTTTGGACACAATGTTATATGATTTAACTGTTTATATATTTATTTATTGAAATTAAGTCTTTAAACATTGCCTCTTTTAATATATGCTCAAATTGTTAAATTTCATATCAAATTTTAAAAAGTAAATTATAAAATTAATTATGCATCAGCTCTTAAATAACCTCTCGAGATTGGATGAGTCAACAGGCTTTAACAAATGTTAACTGATGAAGTTAACTAACTATGCAACAAACACTATTTCTTTCAATGCTTATCTTGTCATGATTCTCTCTAAATTGGAAAGATTTGGTTTGATGGGTGGACTGTTGGGTAGATGAGGAATTGGTTGGATAGTGGCATCCAGAGGGTAGTGGTCAATGGCTCAATGTCCAAATGTAGATCAGTCATGAGTGGTGTCCCTTGAGTGTCCATATTGGGACCAGTATTGTTTAATATGTTCATCAATGACACAGACAGTGGGATCAAGTGCACCCTCAGCAAATTTGCAGGTGACACCAAGCTGAGTGGTGCTGCTGACATGACTGAGGGACAGGATGCCATCCAGAGGGACCTGGACAAGCTTGAGAGGTGGGCCCATGTGAACCTCATGAGGTTCAATAAGGCCAAGTGCAGGGTCATGTTCCTAGGTCGGGGCAACCTGCAGTATCAATACCAGGGTATGCTGGGGGATGAAGTGATTGAGAGCAGCCCTGCTGAGAAGGACTTGGGGGTACTGGTGGATGAAAAGCTAGACATGAGCCAGCAATGTGCACTCGCAGTCCAGAACACCAACTGTATCCTGTGCTGTGTCCAGAGAAGCATGGCCAGCAGGTCAAGGGAGGTGATTTTGCCCCTCCATTCCAGTCCACGCTGGTGAGACCCCATCTGCAGTACTGCATCGAGCTCTAGAGCCCTCAGCACAGGAAAGACATGGACCTGTTGGAACAGGTCCAGAGGAGAGCCACAAAAATGTTCAGAGGGCTGGCACACCTCTCCTGTGAAGACAGGCTGAGAGTAGGGGTTGTTCAGATTGGAGAAGAGAAGGCTCCAGGGAGACCATATTGCAGCCTTCCAGTACTTAAAGGGGGCTTATAAGGAAGATGGGGACAGAATTTTCAGCAGGGCCTGTTGTGATAGGACAAGGGGTAATGATTTTAAACTAAAAGAGGGTAGATTTCAACTAGTATAAGGAAGAAATTTTTCACAATGAGGGCAGTGAAACACTGGCACAGGTTGCCCCGAGAGGTGGTAGATGCCTCATTGCTGGAAACATTCAAGGTCAGGTTGGACAGGGCTCTGAGCAACCTGATCTAGTTGAAGATGTCCTTGCTTATTGCAGGAGGGTTGGACAAGATGACCTTTAAAGATCCCTTCCAACCCAAATGTTCTATGGTTCTATGATATTCTATAAGTATTCACTGTTGTTGCAGTACATGATGAATCCATTTCAGGAGATGGAATAAATGTATAGCCATGAATTTGAGTAACTTCTAGAATTACTTCAATCTCCAAAATGGCAGGCAAGTCATGTCTTTGCCAGGTGATCAATTTACCTTGAGTGTCTTGCTCTAAAACATAAATGCCTGTTGAAGTCCCTGAAAAGAATCCTTCCTCCCAATGACATGTCAAAATTTAGAGGCTCAGAAATTTAGACTTTGAGATTGGACTTCATTCAGAGTACAAGAAGGAGAAGATGGGACCTTACGTCTTTCCAGTGCAGAGAAAGAGTTTGACAGTAAAGTATGTCAGTCTTCAGCCACATCCTCAGACTGGACTGAAGGGACAAGCCTAACATTGCACCCTAGTTGTCCTGGTCTGTGGAAAGATCCTAAAGGCAAATGTGGAACTTAAAATGGAATTCAGGTAGGTATCCAAACCTTTTTTTATTGTCTTCAGTGAAGTATAGCTTACATACTTGGTCTAAATGTGTTGGGATTTTTCTGTGCTTTTTAATTCAGACTCTTCTTTGATAATTAAACACACATCAGAGACACTGTGATACCTAAATCACACTATAAGATAAACCAAGTCTTTAGAAGAGGATACATGCAACATTTGAAAGTATCAGCAGATTCTCCTCCAGGAAAGATACTGCTATACATTAAGATAAGAGGTCATGCAAAACTGAGATCCAGGAAGTACTTTGGAATTTTAAACAAGATTAGAAAGTTGTAATGAAAGTTACTCTTTCAGATATTTATTAATTCAGAAGTCATTTCTCTATGCAGTTACTTTCTTTTTGGCAACCAGCAAATGTCCTCTGAAAAGATAATTAGTAAGGACAGAAATCTGGAAGGACACAACAGACACAGCTTGAGACACTCATTTTCTACCTGTTGAGAATGCAGTGGCTGTGCACTTTCCTTGCAGTGTTCTGAATCACACAGTCTAATAAAGGTAATTGAAAGCTGAAAGAAAAACTGAGAAGATGAACAGTAAAAACACATACCTGAGGATGGGATGGGACAGGACGGGAAGGGAGGGGAAGAGAAGGGAAGAGAAAGGAAAATCATACTAGAGATTTAATACAGGGGAAAGACAAGGAGGGGGGAAAAAAGCAGCAAAGAAATCATGAAAGTTTCTTCTCTAAAAACAAACAACAAGTATCTTTATTCACAATGCAAAAGGGAATATGAAGCTGATATAAATTACATAAACTGTCAGACAGAGGCTACTGATTTGCCATACTTAGACATATTAAATGGTAAACAAATGGGCAAGCAAACCCAGAAATTTGACCTTGTGTTTCAAGAAGATAAATAACATATTTCACACGTGTTTTCTGGCATACTTAGGTGATTCACTTGTAGCAGTGGTTGGTTTCTTGAAGAATTTAATAAGGTAGAATAGTTTTACATATAGATAAATACAGATTTAGTTTTTTTTAAATAAAGAGATATATTTAATCTGTAAGAATGAATTTAAACAGTAAGAATAAATACAAGGAATACATGTATATTGTAAGTATTTTGTAATGAGCGTGGGGAAGAACTGAGAGCATACAATGACAATTTGAAAATCTGTTAATGACTCAAATGCCAGCAGCTTCGTATTCATGCAGGATTTAATCTCCACTAGGTAGGGATGCTTTTCAGAATTACACGATTTTCCCTCACGGAATTTAGCAACTACTCTTTGGTCAAGCTCTGTACTAAACTTAGTTCTTGGGTGAAGAATCAGAAACAATTTTGGAAACAGGTATCATACTTCAATATTTTACCTGACAGGTTTATGACTAACTACTTCTTGTTCCTATTCTATTAATCTCCACATTAATCTTATTTCATTAATCATGAAACAAATAACCGATTTGTCATCTTTTTAGTGCTTTGGCATGCTGTAGATACTCCATCTCAAAGTGAGTGGCAAACAGCTCCAAAAATCTACCCTAAGAATGAAGCTATATAATGATGGTAAACTCTTAACTGCTAACAGCTAACAAACAAGGAAGATCTTGCTTCCTTTTTGCTCCTTTCTTCTGCTTTTATTCCTTGCCTTGCAATTCCACTGCATTCCCACGTGTTTCCACTGGTGTCTTCTGCAAACCTGTACAACAACCACTCAGGTTGACTTTGTAGTAAATGTTTTCCAAGGCTAAGAAGTTGAATGAGCTGATGGCAGGCTCTGAAAAGTGCCAGAGTTGGTGCAAGGTATGTGGCAATAACTTGTGGTTGGAAGCAAACAGCAGGAGGGTGAAAGGAATCAAACCTTTTAGCAGTGAGAAGCTACTGTACCTACTTAATTTTTACCATGAGTGATTCAGTTAAGATTACACAATAAGTACGTTAGAGAGCTATAAAAACTAAAACAGAAGAGTTTTGTTCTGAATTTCCCTCTTTAACAACATGATTTCTGTTCCCCTCAGTAATAAAATGTTGTGTGCTTCTTTATATGTGCCATATTTTACTGTACATCTGTGTGCCATAGAGTTTTAATAAGACATCATATCCTTTATGTCTTAAAAAGTATAATAGTAGTCCAAGCAATCTACATATCTGTTTAAGCTTCATAATGTGAAGACAGGAAGGGAAAAAAAATTGTTAGAAATGAGGTGAAGATGTCATTTAAATATCATGTTTTGTATGATCAATATCCCATAATCACTCATGTTTAACCCAGTGTTAGTTTCCAGCCCACCATCAGGATCTTTCAGAAAAGAAAAAGTAATGTTAGATAAATGGAGGCAGAAAGAAAATCTGAAAAACTTACTAGATAGTAAGGCATTGATCATTTCAGGAGGAAAAAGACAGACCAGACACAATCACACTCCATTTTCTATGCCAGTTCTCCAACCCTGAGCTCCTATGGGTTGGTTAAAAAAATAATCAAGCCAACCCTAAATGAGTCATATTTCTCTTAATTTCCTTATAGGAAAATTTCGTTTAAGATTACTGCTTTTTTGCTACTATTTTCTTTTACACAGATTGAATAAGGGATTTTTAAAAGTCTTTAAGACTAAAATACTCAATCTTTTTAATTTTCTCCCCCCTTTCTTCACTCAAAAACGTACAAGGAAAGTAATGTTAAATGTTCATAACACTATATTTAATTACTACACTGGAGGCTGAACCCCATACCCAAACACTCCTGAATGCTGGGAGAGTAAGTGTAGACCTGAGTTATTTCTGACTCTTGTCTAAAATACTTAGACTGTACTACTGCTGCTCTCTAGGTTCATTTCATAATTTCATTTCTTTCATCTAGACACACATCTACTAGCAAGGCAGGGTTTATTGGCAGCAAACTTTCCCCTCACTGAGGTCAGTCTCTGATGCTGAAAATGGTGGATAATGGAGAGGAACGCTTCAAAGGGAACATCAAGACATTTTGAGAGCAACAGGGGCAAATTTAAGGGAGTTAATTGACACTGCCATAAAAATGGGAAACACCTGAGCAAATACATCACAGATCAAAAGAGAGAGAAATGGCCTACAGAAAATCAGAAGGAAAAGGAAAAAGGAAAATAAAATGCATTCCAAAACCTAAGAAACTCTGCATGTAGCTTTGTTACATTAGTTATAGAGGTGCAATCAAGCTGCAAAAATCAGATTTGGTACACCCCAGAGTTCAGAGTATTAAATCTAGTGTTTTGATTCACACCCTTTTATACTTGATAGCATAAGCTTACTGAAGAAAAATAATTGACTATGCCCTCTGATAACTAAAACATTGCCACTGAGGAGTTTTTGTCCTTAATATTCTAAAGATAAAAACACATTTTCCTTACTCAGTGGGGAATACGTATAAAGTTTGATTATTTTTTCCATTATTTTTCCTTCTAAAATATCTAGAGTTTTGTTCTAAGTACACTTAAGGTATGCCTATAAATGACAAAGTTAACATTTTGTAAGACATACAATTCTTTTGGAGTTGGCAATAAAAGGATGAAATTTCTCTGCCCCTCCTCTTCAATAAAAATGAGATCATATTTGTTTTTGTTTAAATCTTATTTTATCAGAAAACAATTCTTAAAAAACTTAAGAACATGAAAGAAAGAACACAGTTGAGAGGAAATGACATCCAGCATATGGAGGGTCAGATACTGAAAGTAATCTTGATCTGATGCAATAAAACAATTTGTACATGTCTGTGTGTATATATCTTTAATTGCATATATATGTTCAATTGTTTTCAGTCACATTCTGTTCTCCTCCCTTTATCTTAATTTTATCTACTTAATTGCCAGATCCTCTGCACGTGAGCTTGTTTTCATAGTTACTGCAAAGCACTGACCATCTTCAGAGTGCTTTAAAAAATAATAAGAGAAGCATCATTTCTGGAAGGTGATTACTCTGAAAATAATATGTCACCCAGCAGTCAACTCCTAAATAATGATTACTGAGCTACCTTCATAATCAGAGGTACCTCCAAAATTTTGTGGTTAAATATGTAACATGCCAATTTTTCTTGTAATTAACACAGTGACTATTAAACAGCCCACTTAGCCGAGCTTTTTTACATCCTGGGTAATTGCGCTAATAACTAATTCTTAGTTATGATGGATGTCAAGTTTAAAATGTGACTTAAAAAGTGTATTACTTGTAAATGGTGTAGAGCTCTTCATCTAGAGTAATTTTTTCTTTCCAATGGATGAGGCAAACTGAAAATACCAGCCACTCCCTCGTCCTAAAAACCTCTTCACAGCTACTTCCCAAAGTCTTGGAATTCAGGACAGACTGTCAAATCAGCAGAACATATGTGTGAAAGTAACAAAGAGAAATCAAACTAAATGGCTGTTGCATGCAGGAACTTAGAGATCTTCTAGCTGGCTGTTCTGCCTGTGCTGAACTTAACAAAATGTCACTGTTCACACAGCTCCCTATTGTCTCTTGTCAAGGCCAGGCAACCAGTCACAGAAGCATGATCATGTTAGTTACATTATAGACCATGTTGACTTGTCAAAATGTGGAATTCCCATTATTTGAAATATTTTTTAAAAGTGAGGTGAAGGGTTGTTTTTTTTCTGTTTTAAAAATATGCAATTTCAAACCATATGGCTAGGGCCTATCCTGAATTGTAGACAGGTAGCTTTCATCAACGAGCCTATCTGTCGTAGGTAGATGTCTCTGAATCTATCAGAGAAGAGATGCAATGAAAGCCTGTCTGTTCTGTCCTTTGGCCATACAATCTTGGTCTCCAGGAATTCAGTAGAGCTTTTTCATTAGCTACAGCAAAAGTTAGAATTGTGTAATCACAATACTCAGATTCCTGGTGACATGTGCAGAAGCTCACAATTTTAGTGAAAAACAAGAGCATTGAAGTATCCATCTTCCATTGCAAAAAGGATTTAAAAAATGCTCTATTTATAACATCACATTAAAGTAAAAACTAAGGGAACAAGTACCAGCAAGGAAAACTGACACTATGCCACTCCAGGTCTTTTAGATATCTGCTACTGGCTCATCAAGACACACAATCTGAGTATACTCCTTTTAGTTGCTTACGCCACAGACAGTGTCAAGTTATACAAGATACTATTAACCATAGTCTGTGCTATCATACTATCACAAGTGTAGGGAAAAAGATTAACATTCACACTGGCATTAGCTATCATTAGTCCACAGAAATGGAGTTGTACACAACCCCAAATATAGAACTAAATATACCAAATATTTATGTCTCAGGAGTTAAAAATACATTGACCCAGGAAATAAAATATAAAATAATAAAAACCCAATAACAACAAAAACCCATCTAGTTTTGAAAAGTTGCTTTCTGCTAAATAAAAATAAAGCCAGAGGTGACATCAAAGGAAAAAAAAATGTTCAGTTAACTGCAGATATTGGCAGTGCACTTAATGTGGCTATTCATAGACATCTAATGGCATTTCACACATCTCTCTGGAGCATTCACATGGGGCTGTCAGATAGGGCTCAGGAATTAGAGGAGACCTATGCCATTCTGGGGCAATAGGTGGTATCCAGGCAGGAAAAGGACTAGAGAATAGAACATGCTTCACTTAAATAAATTATTAGATTTATCTGTGTGTATATATATGTTTGTGTGTGCATATATGTGTTTATGTATACACTATATAGACGCATGTGTGCAAGTTTCTGTAATTTCATATTAATGGATAAATTAAACAGAAAAATGAAATATTCAAACTCCTTAAACTCAGTTAGATGAGCCAGGTTTTCAGACTACATAGATGAAAATATCTATTTACAGAAGAGTAACAGAAATAATCCCAAAGTATTTTTACTCTATCAGACTCAGATTATTTTTCACTGTTTTCTGTCTTCAACTGCACACATTCCCAGTACCTGCCATTTACTGTAAAAACAATGCATTCTTCTCTAGAACTGGAACAATAATAACTAATAATTATTAAGTGAACATCCAGGTACTTAAACAAAACTGCAGACAAACTATGAAACAAAAAAAAATAGAATATGTAAGTACCACGTGATATTCTGTAGGATGTCACAGCCATACAAGACTCCTGATTGACTTAATCACATCTATACCCACTAACATTACCTACATACAAAATTAAGTTTACAGTCTTTGTTCCTCATCAGAATCTAAGCACATCTCAGACTCTAGACCAGCTAGCCTCTGCCAGTGTCTAGCTCTTCCATACACCATTTCTGCTGAGAACAACTCTACTTAAGGCATATTACAGTAGAGGGAGTATTGGCACTAATTTAGAGTCTGTCTCACCCTTTGCTACTCAGTACTAGCTGAGCATGAGAGTTCGTGCCTGCAGTATCATATCATAGAATCACAGAATCATATAATAGCTTAGATTGGAAGGGACCATTAAAGTCATCTAGTCCAACCCCCCTGCAATGTGCTATGACTTTTCAGCTCTCATGGAGAGTGGCTTGGCAACTACATCAGCCAATTCCCTCAGGACTCTGGGATGCATCTCATCAGGTCCTGTAGACTTGTGCATGTTCAAGTTCTTCAGGTGATCTTGAACCTGATTTTCTCTTACAGCAGGAAGGATTTTGCTCCTCCAGTCCTAATCTTGCAGTCCATCCCCCCAAGAGGTGTGGGAAGAAGATACTGCCAGTGAAGACTAAGGCAAAGAAGTAATTGAATACCTCATGCTTCTCCTCACCTTTTGTTACCAGTCTGCCAGTCTTGCTCATCAAGGGGGATACGCTTTCTTTAACTTTTCTTTTCTGGCTAACGTGCCTATAGAAGCCCTTCTTATTCTTTGCATCCCTTGACAAATTCAGCTCCAGCCACACCTTGGTCTTCCTGGCCTCATATATACACAACCAGACAGCATCCCTGTACTCTTCCCAGGATACTTGTCCCTGCTTCCACTGCCTGTGAGTTTCCTTCTTGCCCTTTAGTTCTACCAGCAGGTCTCCACTCAGCCATGCTGGCCTCTTGCCTTCCTTTCTTGATTTCTTACACCTGGGGATCAAGAGCTCTTGCACTCTGTGGAAAGCATCCTTCAAGATCTGCCAGCTCTGTTCTGCTCCCTTGTCCCTGAGGACAGTTTCCCAGGGGGTTCTATTGACTAACTCCTTGAAGAGCTGGAAGTTTGCTTTGCTCAAATTCAGGGTCCTGACTTTACTCTTTGTCTGTTCCATATCCCTCAGGACTGTGAACTCCACCAGTTCACAGTCCTGATCACTGCAGCCCAGGCTGCCTCCAGTCGTGACATCACCAATTAGCTCCCATGCACTGGTGACCAATAGGTCCAGTATTGCATCCCCTCTGGTAGGGCTGTCTATTACCTGGCACAGGAATTTATCCTCCATGTACTCCAGGAGTCTCCTGGGTTGCCTACAGCTCGCTGTGCTACTTTTCCAGCAGATGTCGGGGTGGTTGAAGTCCCCCAGCAGGACGAGAGCCTGTGAGCACTATACTTACTGAATGATGAATGTCATCCATTGAATTCACTGGGCTTGGGAAAAGAAGGAGATGAAACTCTGCTTTGTTTTGTTATCTGCTAACCTGTTTAGCACTAGATTTAATCTAGGACAGAAAAACTGGGAGGAGCTCAGTACATCAAGTTCAGTCCTTTGCCATCACAGACATTATGTTACATAAACATATTTCTCTCTGTATTATAATTAGTTCAGACTTTTCAATCTGCTAATTCTATTGAGAGAATATTGAAGGTGAAGGTAAGAGAGATGGGAGAGGAAAAAGAAAATATTCATGTATTTTCTGGAATCTAATACGGGAAATCACTGAAAATATTTCAACAGGCAATATGGAGTGAAAGAAAGGACTCAGTAAGGGCCACACAGGTGCAGAGACACGTTTATTTTCAGGTATCATATTAAGCTTGTTATATGCACTGTCACATTCTCTGTCAGCTGCATATCATAGTCATCCTGTGATAATAACCATATAGAACTTCTTCTTCCTAAGCTTATAACAAAAATTCTTGTTTATAGTCCTTGCACGGTGGACTCTTAAATTTCAATACATTTTGTTAACTGACATAATCCAGAGCGTTAGCATAATCCACCCTTTATGGACAACGCAGAATCCTCAATAACCTTCACCAGCACCTGTCTCCCCTGCTTCCTGCCATGCCTTAATGTCAGGCTCTTCGTATCAACCTTCATTCTAGGAAGTTATTTCCGAGGAACACAAATTGAGACCACTCTGAAAAAAAATATTTTTGTTTAATTCTTGCATGCCAATTATCAAATATCCCTAAACTGTTCTCATATCTATAATATGAGCTGGCTTCTAATCTTTAAAATCCCTTTATTTCTGTTCCCCTAGGATGTCTCCTGAGCTTCCATTTCTACAGCTGGGCACACTCACACTTTTCCTCTCACAGTGCCAGTTATCCCACTGACAATGCAATTCGGTAGCATTTTCCCTGCTGTTATACCCATTTCAGCCTCAGGTGTACCTTAGCAAGAGCCATTACCTTGTTCCTGGCAGACAGCAGAAAGTTCAATTTCCTGAATCAGCTCTAGGGTCAGACTGCGAATTTTTCCTAACATGCAGGTCTTGGTAATGTAGATTTGTCTCTTCCTGATGTGGATTTGAATATCTGGTCTTTTGTCTTCTGTTCTTTTACAATACAATCCTATCTTCAATTCTGTATTTCTGTTTTGCTTTTCCCGGCTCTAGCTCTCCTGCTACTGCTGATACACATTTTTCTTTTGTGGAGTAGGTTTTTGTTTTTGCTTTTTTAATTAATTTATTGATACATTGGTTTTCTGTTCCTGATTTTTTTTTTTTT
>NW_010548282.1:0-65922 GCF_000687285.1 Phaethon lepturus
CAGTTGACCTCAGCCCATCAATCCAGCTTGTTCAGGTCCCTCTGTAAAGCCTTCTTGCCCTCGAGCAGATCAACACTCCTGCCCAACTTGGTGTCATCTGCAAACTTACTGAGGGAGCACTTGATGCCCTCATCCAGATGAATGAGTCTGTGAAGTCAGTAAATTCAAATGAACTAATTACAGTGTCTTCATCAGGCACTTCTGTCTACTGACAGAAAGCTCTCTCTAAGGCAGTTATTGCATCATTTAGGCCTCTCATTTGGCATTTAGATCACATGTGCCAGGAGCAGCTCACCTTAAGGGAAAATATGGTTCGTAACACATGTGTTCTGTGTAGGTTTTCTTTGCCTATTGCAGGTCAACTTTTTGTTGCGTATGTTTAATACCTATAACATTATGCATCTGTAGGGAGGAAACAGCCGCTTCATATTGCAAATATTTTTTCTGATTGGGTTGGCTATGTACAGTGTTCACTGTATCTAAACATACCTTTTGCTGAGCAATCAAAGTGCTAAAGTTTTTCCTCTCAAGTTTTGAGATTAGTGAGGAAAATTAATAAAGGGAGCCCTTAATGTCTATGGGGATGTAAAGAAATACTACAGTGTCATGAAATTCTTAATTAAGAAGATTTTTAAAAGCAATATTAAAATGGGAATACTCCTCACATTGTAATCAACTAGAAAAGAAACTGGGAACTATTGTAATGTTAGGGAAGATGTAGAAGGTTTCAGGCAACGAAGAACCACCCTCAGGGGCTCCCATTAAGTATCCATTTATTAAAATACAGTTTAATCAATGCCATTGTATGTATGATTATACCAAATTGCCAGTAGTTGCTACAAATTCAAAATATTTCTGTGAAGGTAGTACCTCAGCCACCATTAGATGACACTCCCTGGTATTATCGTCAGCAAACCTAGCATGGAAAATAAATGTCAGGGAGCATTGAGTGAGGGGCTGCCCCACAACGGGGTGAGACAGAGGCTGCCCCACATAGGTCATAGTCACCCCCAAGGATCTGAGTAGGGGACAGAGCTGGAGCCTGCAGCATCCACAGCATGGAGGGTGAACAGGAAGCAGGAATTGGGGCTGAGACATGGGTCTGAGGGGTCCACCAAGAGATGGGGCTGAAGATTGGCACCCCATGGCATAGATTCAACATCCATCCAGAGAAAACCTGGGTGTCCCAGTCTGAGCTTATAAATGGAGTCTCTGCAGTGGGGTGGATCACCCAAGTGGGGTTAATTAGGGCCATTAAGGTCTGACACTGTGTGTAGAATGTGAAAGGATGCTTTCAAGAGTGGACTTTGACATCAGTGAGACAACACTTACTAGGGCACACTTACTGTACCTATTCCATGAACAAATACCTAGATGGCTTTACTGCTTCAGGTATTTTATTTTTTTATGTGCATTTAATCATCTGACTGGGCACAACATTTCCAATGGGAGATGCAGAAAGCAGCTGAGTTTGGTTCTGTGGACAACTGAGCTGTTGCAAGTGTAGGACAGTGTGCTGAGGAGTTTCTAAATGAGCTACAGACAGCATGGTGCACATCAGCCTAGGAAAGGGAAAATCTGGTTAGAGGAGGTTGGCATGTTCTGCATGAGCTGCTCTCCTTTACCTTCAGGGAGAATATGGCCCTTATGCCAACCCTCACAATACAGTAAGTCCATTACATAGCCCTGAATAGAGTTTGCCCTGAAGAGACAAAAGAAACTTCAGCAGCCTATGCCGCTAAAATACATTCTCTATCACATGTGGAGTGAGGGTTTCCTCTTTGTTTCCCCAAATGTGCACCTCAGTCAGTGAGCCTAAAAGCAAAGCAAGAAGACAATATCATATTCAGTGTTTGAAGTATTAAAAGAGATTGTCCATGATTGTGAGATCTTTTTTGGCCATATGCCACTTATTATTATTCTTCTACAATATATTTTTTCTTTCTTGCCATACCTCACAAATAGCTTGCAGTTCTAAATCCAAAATGCATGATCATAAAGTAGATTATTCTGTGAGAATGATTTGAAAGGGACTTTGTCCGGAAGAAAAGGGCAGTAAAAGATGTTACTAAATCAATATGATTGTGTTTTGAAAGGTCAAGAGTTTAGCAACATGGAGTAAGGAATCAATTTCATAGAATCATAGAATTAAAGAATCATTTTGGTTGGAAAAGACCTTTAAGATCATCGAGTCCAACCATAAACCTAACACTGCCAAGTCCACCACTAAACTGTGTCCCTAAGCACCATTTCCACACATTTTTTCAATACCTCCAGGGATGGTGACTCAGCCACTTGCCTGGGCAGCCTGTTCCAATGCTTGATAACCCTTTTGGTGAAGAAATTTTTCCTAATATGAAATCTAAAAATCAATCAATTTAAATCAATCCCTCTTTTCCTAATCATCACTTTGAAACAGTGTTTCAAACATGACAATGAATCAGAATACTGTGTAAAAGACAAGGCAGAAGGGTAAAGCAGTAAGCATGCTTTGCAACTACTTTCATGAGGGTCCTTCAGATGCTATTTGGCTTTACTGACAGTAATCTAATACTGAATGCAGAAATATAGCACGTGCTGGTAGATGAAATGTTACTGAAGAGACATGGAAAGCTCACAGGTCAGAATATGTTTTTTTTTTCTTTTATAATAACAGGAAATGTAGTAATGATGAAGTTCTCCTGATGAAAACCATGAATGCTGTGGTATCCTAGATCCCACCCTGGTTCTTTTGTCCATAGTGGAGCTTGTGAAGTGCAGTAGAAAATGGCATTGACAGAAATCTTTTATCACAATAAAGCCTGGCTTCAATTGTCTCCATTTATTCTCACAGGCAAGTTTCTGTCAGGGAGATGAAGGGCTCTGACAGGGAAACATGCAAAAGCAGAGAATTATCTTGCTCCAAGAACATGAAAATAGAGCAGACTTATGAGAATAACAGGTCAGATCAGACAAGTCTTGTGCCACTGTGTCAAAGTAAAGCCAGGAAACCCACCAGCATGTTGTGGGCAAATAATAAACTACTCCTCAGAGCACTCTGGCTGAAGCCACGTATAAAAACATGAACAGCACATACATTGCATGAAACCTGTCTGGGTTTTATACAGTATGTTCTGGCGGTATCCAAGGGATGCTGTTCAGTGTGTGCTTTTTGGGGGGGGGGGATGCATTGACATTGCGCTCAAGACAGAGAGGAACCCCTTCCTTCACTTCCTTCTCCTCCCACATCACTCCAACATTTTTTAAACTCTGAAAGCACTGAATGTGAGGAGAGGGGTCACCTGGTATCCCTGTATTGGTACCAAAACCACTGATGTTTGTCTGTGTGCTTTTCTGGAGGAGAAAAGAAAGTTTGGCAAAGTCATGTCTTTGCAACCTAGAGGTTGTCCCAGCGTGCGAAGCTGCTCTAAATCTGGGAACCTAAAATGAGCCTGGCTCATTAGATGTCTTGCTCATCAACAGTTTTTGCTGTTAATGATATCAATCTGTCTCAGGCTGCATGCTCTTAAACATTACATTTCTTCATCTCTCTCCTCCCAGCAAAATGTAACAAACAGCTAATAATAATCACCAGTATATAATAAATTTCAGACTTACAGCCAGCGAGTTCAAGTCTGAAGTGCCATTTATGAAGTGCTCTGTAGATCTCAGCACATTGTTTAGCTCTGTTTAATCTGTTGCTTTTAGCTGTGGCATGTCCTGGGACTTTGCTATTACTTACAGCCTTACAACGCGTAATCATTGCCTTTATGATGATTTCTTGAGCGAACATCTCAACAGCTTAATTCTCTGCCTGCTGTGGGCTGCAAACATCACTTAGCTGTTGTAGGTGCCCATTTATGTCTGGCTACCACCTGCCCCTGCTGCAAGTGACAGCTATTTCCCATCAGAGGTGGACACAGCCTTGTTCTCAGGAAATGTTGGTAATTCTTGGAACTTCATACTCTGAGTATATTGTTTCGCCTTCTTTGTCTATACGCACCAGCAGGTCCCTAGCTACCGTGATGTTAATTTCTAATACAGGCTTTAGAAAGTCAGTGTTGACAAGCTATGTTTCACCAGTGCTGTTCTATTTTTTAACATAACTAAATAGGCATCAGAGCCTGACTACATCATTTTGGTAGGACATAATTTATTATTTTCCCACTGTTCTCCATTAAGACATTTTGCATTAGAATAATGGAAGTAGTATTTCAACTGTATTTTGTTGAAATGTGAGAGTCTCTGAGGTATTTTCATAACATACTTTGTCTAAATATGAAAGACTTGATATGCATCATCTCTTATTTACTTGCATTTTAGTAAGCCTGTCTCAGGGAAGTTAACAGATAATTAATTTTTTCTGCCAGCAAGAAGCTCTGCCTCTTCCAAGGGCTCATTTTTTAGTGTTGGCAATATAATCTATTGTTCTTGCTTTGTCTTATTTTTGGCCATATGTATTTCTTGGTGTCTCTATTCATTTGAAGCTAGGAAAAAAAATTTAGTTATTTGGGTTTTTTTTTTTCAGATCCCAGATGATTTTCATGTACACTAAAAAAGATATTTCTTTCCTGTCAAGCTGAGGAATTGCCATTCTGATTATCTTAAAATGAAATCTCATCTGGATTGAGAGCTCTCTCTCTTAACTGATAGTAAATTCTGGGCATATGCCATTTGTCACATACTGCGTTGCAGTTGCTTTTAAAAAGGCTCATCTTTAGCAGTGTCTCTAATGCATAGGCTTTTTGTTTATGTACTTGTCTTCTTATCTTGTATGAAAACTCAGAATCTTGCTTTGTTTACTTTAAGGGTTTATGAAATGCAATAAAAATTTCTTTGAATTCAAGTATTAATTGAGCCTGTAATTCTGATGTTTATAACCACTTTATTCTTGTGCATGGCAATGCTGATTTGGTGTTGCTTAGCAATGAAAATAAATGTTAATTTCAGCTAATCCCAGCTTCTTGTTTGAAAAAGAAAAAAGCAAGCAAACAAACAAAACCCTCCACCTCTGTAGTTACAGGCCACCCCCTTCCAATTTCCTCCATTCAAGAGTACAGACGCCAGGCTTTCACTAGTACCATAATGTACAAGAGCCCAATTTTGACCAAGATAATTATGCTAATATCTTTCTTGCATGTATCTCGTGTGTATCATACTCTCATGTCTTAACATCCTGGGTGCCTTTTTTAGTGAAATTTTCAACTTCATTTAACATTTTATTTAGAATGAAGTCTCACATTCATTGGACATCTCTTCCCAACAGTCTTCATATGCTGGTGTACAGAATTAGAATGGCAGCATGTTCTTTGCAAAGCTGGCCAGTCTGTCTGCAGCTCTTTCCATCCCTTGCTTGTGGGCTAGTGATATGGCCATGTGTTTTGAACTTGGAGATGCAATTAATGTATCTCGCTGTCTTTATTTCTGCTTTATAGCTCCTAGTCTAGAGCCTAGTAGCTTTGGCTCTCTTAATATCCTTGTGAAGCACTGTATCTGATGAATTCAGCCCAAATAGCAAATCACCAACGAACAGTGCTTTTTGTTGATTGAACATCTGCTCTGATCTGCTTTAATAATTGCACCTACTACTCATCAGCTGAACATGTAGCAAGGTATCAGACATTCCTCAAAGAATCTCTGCCTGGTAGATAGCACAACATATGTCCTCTTTATCTTATACTTGTTTATTATAGGATTTCATACCTTTCTAAAGAAATACATAGCACTTAAAAGAATTATTTTGGAAAAAAGTGTAGTGAGAGACAGTGATACTAAGAAAGTGTTTTACTGTTATACAAGTGTAACTAATCCTGTTAATGGATCATTAGTGAAATATGTAAAGGTCTTCATGGGATGTATAACTTGTTAAACAAGAAAGATAAGGTCTATCAATGTTTATTAGGTGAAGAAAACAGTCAGATACTTATTTTCTTCCTGCATCTAGACATCAAAATTCTTCAGTGATGTTAAGGCAATAAGTTTCATCTTGATCCAGACTTCTGTGAAATTTGGTTACATTCTGATTTCAGAATAAAATTTGGTCTGTAATAACTTCAGTCACAGAGCTGTGAGTGCAGGCAGGAGAAGACAATCTAGGCCTTTCCTGTGTGCACCTAGATTTCTGAGTGGGACCTGTGCTGGGTAGTAGATTTTACGTACATCATTAGCAGCTTTATAAAAGATACATGTAAGGTAGATGTTTCCTCACCAGGTGGGAATATAATATACAGTATAGAAACATTTCTGATCCCTAGCCTCCCTGAATCAGTCTAGGGTGACAAACCATTTTCCTGCTTCTATGGGTTTTTGATCAATTACTGTCCATGCACAATACTTCATGTAGCCACCGAAGAGGCCAGTGTTGCACTTGAGAATTATTTTAGAAAGGAAACTTCACACAAAATCCTTTGAATTGGAAGCTTGCAACACATTCAAATTAAAGAGAGAAGAGAATGACTGAGTGACATTAAACCAAGAGGAATTTAAATAATCACTTGTGACTTCAAAGAAAGCAGAAGAACAAAACTTGTCAAAAGATATGCTGATTTCAAGAGTATTTAAAAGTACTATCTTATTTAAACATTGGCATACCTACAAAATTGATATATAGTACTAAAGAAAATAAGCAGATTTTTATTTAAAGAATACCTTTAGATCAAGGTTAACAGCTAAGATAAACTCTGTAATTTTTATCGTGCAGATAAAATCACTGTTTCATTCTTAAGTCGTTTTAGTACAGCTTTGTCAGTTTGACTGTGAATCTTCTGACAAGCCAGTCTCAGTCTGTTGCCTGCATTCCCTTACTTATGCATTTCCATGACAAAAAAATGACATTTAATTTGTCTGGAAATTTACAACCATACCTTTAGGCCAAGGTTTCCCTGTGGATTACAAAGGCAATGCTTAGTGTTTCAGCTTCTAGTTATTCTGGTAATCTATAAGTCTTTATCAGAATTCACATTTAAAGTTTTACAGAGGAATTTTTAAAACTATTAAGTCTATCTGGACTATGCTTTCATAATGAGTGAACTGACTGAAATTATGAGAGTTCAATGCCAAAGCTACGATATTTTGAGAATGCCATGATTAAGAGAAGACAGTGGGATTTCATGTGATAATGTAAGGAAGGATTAGAATTATTATTAACAAATAATAAAAAGGAAGTTAAGCAATGTCTGACTAGCATTTATAGAAAAGGGGAATGGAGTTAAATCTTCCCAGTATCAGGAAAACTTTCCAGAGGTCTTGCATTAAAATAGGTGTCTCTATAACTGTCTTCAACAACCTATCTAGTTATGTCACACAGGAATCTCAATCAGTATTAATAAAATTTCAAACCCATAAACCATGAGCATTTAAGCCTATGGTACAGTGACATATAATATTGGTCATATGATCATTGGGTACCTTCTTTTCATATAACTTCAGGACAACAGCTGACTGAGAAATTTTAAACTCTAAAAATTCGTTAAATTATTGCAAGAAACCCTGATGCTCTACTGGGTGTAGGGAGGGGGAAACACCCTAAAATAAGCAAAACTCATATTATCAAATTAAGCAATAAGGTTAAGGTAAAAAAAATGAAGATGATCTGTACTAGTTATAGTATGCATGCCACTTTTCGTTACAGATACTAGTCATAGCAGGAAAGTAGTACCTAGAAATACTGTTGTAAGACAAATGAGGTGGGATTTATTTCAGCAACGGAAGCTGTAAAATAAAGTAGTTAATATTTAAGTAATTGTTTTGAAATCTCTGTTTCATATAATTATCTATCTATCTATCTATCTATCTATCTATCTATCTATTTATATGTTACTGACTTTTAAACACTTTTTCAGCTGTACTTGTTCAGATGATAGAGGACTCTCTGGTCAAGGACAGAAATTTTTTGGAAGGGTGTCAAAGAAAAGTATAGGTGGAGATCAGCTCACAATTATATGCGTTCTTAGATAACTGGTTCCCTTTATGCACAACAGCAAAAGTAAAGGCATATGATCTGTAGCACTTACAGCAGAGTGGTGCTTCAGTGCTTTCTATACTGCACCGTAGGCATGACTTCATTCACTTTAAATTCTTGAAATGCACTTTACACAATTATAGTTATTTATCCATTTCTCAAGGCCAATGGTAAGGAAAAGGGTCTGGGTTAGGATCACAATGGTGATCAAATTTGTATTTGGGGAATAATAAAAAACTTAGTTTTAACCTGACATGAATGAAATACTGTAGAAATTCTATAAATCAGGTGTTAGATTATTGTTGGGATCACCCTGCATGGCTTGACCTTAAGGAGAAGGAGCTGTGGCATTGAGAAGCTGGCAAACAGCTGGATATCTGCACGGCTCGGCCTTGAGGAGAAGGAGCTGTGGAAAACAACTAAGAAGAAGCAAGGAAAACAGGAACACCTGCAAGCAGCGAATCCTGACTGTGTGAGGGGCGCGTGGACAGCACGTGATATTTTGTATATAGCCAATTGCAATAATGTGTGTAACAAGCTGTAACCAATCATGAGTGTGTGCGCGGTGGCTAAGCAAAAATTATGATATATATTGGAGTCAGACAAGACAATAAACGGCTTCGGAATATAACTCTCATAGAGTTGTGAAGTCCATCCTTCTCCCACAGATTATCAGTTCAATGAAAAAATGAGCAATGTTTCTCTAACCACCACTTTATTTTTAAGTAATATTCATTATGACCTATTGCTGCTGCCAATGGAGTATGAGGACCAACAACAAATGGATCATTTCCATAAATTTTCGTCTGGACAATGAATAATAACCATTTTGGGGGGGCTTCCTGTACTTGCCTATTTTGTAGAGTGCGTGATATAGTGCCGTATCCTATATGCAAAAAGTTAAAAGGTTCACTTTTGGTTTTACTAATTTGCTGGAATGTTGTTCAACTGCTTTTAGATAAGCAAGCTCATGCAATGGACTAGTGAGTATATCCTTCCACAGATAATCCTGCTGGAAAGGAAATTACAGATCAGAAAGGCACCAGTTGCTATAGTGAGGAGCATAGTCTGATGACTGTGTTTAAAATTATTTGTTATTTCAGAGGGATTCTCACTTATAACAGCAACATCCATACTAGGCAGAAAGAAGCCCTCTGAAACACTGGAAAACTTTAGCAAAGAGTTTTCCAGCTGCAGCATGCAATCCCCATGAAAACAGCTGGAAAAACAGACAGATGCCTGAATTTGACTGGAGAGGGAATGGTCTCACATGAAAAAATATCTACTCAAGTTGATAGAAGGTAGTAACATTCAGCCCACGCTGTGTGCCAGCTGAGGACTTTTTGGGGCAAGGTGTAGCAGTTCAATGTTGCATTGCAATGCCATGCACAGTCATCACATCTTGTGTGGAAGGCTCCACAGAAGAGCAAACAGGCTTTATGTAGGCAGATAGGTATTGTAATTCAGTTTTACAGCTGAGGAAACAGGTTTTGGAAATCTAAGGGCTCTGCAGTTCAGCGAGTGACTCCTAATTTATCCTGGGAACATACAGAGAAGAGATTTGCTCACACTACCCACAATAGTAGGATGAAATTTACATTGGAGGTGACAATAGAAAAGACCTTGCGTTATTCTATACGATTTGAAAGGCACTAACATTTTATTATTTTAAAAGTCTGGTGATGTGCATTTTACTCTAAAACTTGTCATTTAGCTCCAATCTGCATCAGATGATCCTTCCTCCCCTTCCTTCCTCCCCTTCCTTCCTCCCCCTTAAAAACAAACTTGAGAAGTGTTCTGATCCTGTCACCTTAGTCTGTTACTATGACTTGAAAATTAAAGCTTGTAGAGTCAAAGCCTTGGCAGCTTCAATGATTTCACCTTTTCAAAACATATTTTATTATCTTTTTCAGGCATTGACACAGACATGCCTTTCAGATGCTCTTCGACTACAGCTGTGTGCACTTGTATTGATAAAGCTGTGAAATAAACTCAAGCAGAATTGACTATCAAAGGGAAAGAAAATGAAAAAAGAAGAAAGAATGAAAGAAAAGTGGAAAAGAAAAATGAAAGAAAAAGAAAAGAAAATCATGTATTTTTAAAAATAGGCTAAACCAATGCAAATATTTTCTCAAGTAGAAAATAGCAGTCTGTAGGAAAAGCAGTCATGATTCTTACTTGTAGCTATTGAATGGCTTTATCAGATATTTATAATGCATGCAGGGTATGTGGAAACTAAGGATGTTTGCATGTCCTTCTATTATTATATAATACCTTACAATTTATGCACAATGGGCTGTCTCATAGAGTAGTTATATTCTGGCATTCTGCAAATGGGTCATCCCAAATGTCTGCCAGAGTTTACTTGAGCTGATTGATCACCCAGGCCACCCTACTTGTGCTAGTTTTCTCACGGCATGTAGTTTCTCCATCTTGGTTTACACAACCTCACTGCTGTTTGCGCCTGTGAAAGGATGTTGCTGTACAGCACACCTCACACTGAGGACTGTCATTGGGAACATGCTGGGCAACCTTAAAATGAGAATGCCTTCTTTTTGCTGAGTGCTGGCACTGTTTATACGCTGCAGACATCTCCTGCCATATGGCCAGGGCACTAGGGAAAAAAACAGTTGCAAGAGAGAGAGCAGCCTCTTGGAGATATACAGGGAGCAGAGCAAAGACAACTGCTGGCTAAATACTTCATCAAAGCTTTCTGCTTGGAGAGTGTTTTTCTCCAGACCAGCCAAGAAGGAGAACAGGCTGTGCAGAGCAACCAGAAGAGGCAGTGGAGATTAGCATCTTAATTCACTCAAATGTGGCAGTGGTCAAAAGAGATGGATCTAGCGAGTAGTTGGGTAGCTCTCAGTCTACTTTGTCAGCTTGCCTGGACACAGATCTGCAGCTGGAAGAAGGAGATACTGCAGCAGCAACTGCAATATGTTAAAACAGGAATCTTCCATGATGACTTCTGAGGCCCAGACGCCTGAGAGCTAGTGTAAGACACTGTTGGTTATTTTTTAAACAGTATCTGTTTGAGACTGCTAATTAAAATAGATCATAGGATAGATTATAGAGATGATAGGAGGCAAGGTACAGCTGAAGTAGCCAAAGCTGCATGATAAAGTTGTTACAGACATGCATTGTTTTTCACTGGCTTTGACAGTTTGCTATGTGGTCAAATTTAGTCCCCAGCAATTTTCTCAACCTCCAGCCATAGACCAGGTGATTACGGTGACGTAGCATTGAGCTAGTCCACTTACTAGTTGCTGCAAGTTTACCATACCAAGATATGTCCCTTGACCTAGTCTTGTTAAGGCAACTTGAGGTAGTTAGTCCTTGCCAGCAAGGAGTTCTGCTGACGTTCACTTCAATGATCTGGCAAAAGAGCCCTGTCTGCACTTTAGTGTTTAATTTTGTTATTAAAATAATTGAACTTCTGGTAGTGGCTTTCCGATAATTTGTCAGCTTGTGGAAAACCAGAAAGAAATGCTTTTTTTTTTAAATTACAGTTAAAGAAAGAATCCGCACAGTTTATCTGAACTGTGATACTCTGTCCACTACACCCTCCACTTCATTTTTCTAAAGTGTTTTCAGGAACCTATTCAGTTACATTCCTGTCTTAATATAGTTCTGATGGGATGAATTCAATGTCACAAAGAAGACCTGTTCTAGTCGTGACTTCTACTTTAAAAATTTTTTTGTTTTGTTTTTGCAAGACTCACCATAACTGTAGGCATCTGGTACAATAAAAAGGTGGTCAAGATACACCTTTATTCCAGATCATAAAAGGCCCTCAAGCCTCACACTAATTATGAGTTGAACTCTCTCTCCACGGAAGATCAATTTAGGGATCACCCCAGTCCATGGCTGCTCTAGAAAATGTTGCTGAAATTGATCTATGAAAGCTTTTTGGTGGTTGTTTCATCACTCTATTGCATCGTCCCTGACCATGCTGACCATGAAGTCTTTGGTACTTAGGTACTAGATTTGGTAGTGGAATCACTTGCAAAAGTAGTGCTCTAATTCCTCAGGCCACAGGCAGGAGTTGACACCATTAAGAGTGTGTTTGTAGACCCTTCTCCTTAGATAACGCCAACAAAGAACTTTGGTTCGAATATCTCATTTGCAAATATTTTCACTCTGGTGAAACATATCATGGGACCAAACAGACAATAGATCCCTAATAAGGAAAAGAGGCCAGTGCTCTGGAAGGAATCTATGTGGAAGCATGACCTCTCTGCTAGATAGATATAAGTAAGCTCACATCTACTCAAACGGGAAACTTCTGGCTGTAGAAAACTCCAAAATTCTGATCTTAAAAACTGTGTCTGCATGTGAACACAAGGCACATCAGAACAAGCATACAAGATCTGATACAAGATACAAGTTACACACACTGGCTTTCTAGTCAGTTGCTTCAATTCTTACAGCTGCTAAGCAGAGTCATATAAGGCAAGGAATAGCGGATGGAAAACAACACAATTCTTATTACCAGTGGGCCAGAGGCCTGCCTGTGATGGTCCAGTAATGAGAAACAAGTTAACAATACACCAGCTTCTTCAATTGCCCTTAGTTATCATTACCTCACAGTACTATTAACAGAAGTCAGAGGAAAGTGAGCTTCTGTTACTGATAGGAAGCTGAAGGAAAATAATCTAATGCCAAAAACAGGCCCTTGGGAAAAAAACATGTCCTAGAAGCACTAACAAAGACCTCCAACAAATAAAACTAAAAGTAATGCTAACTATGTGTTTGAGTAAAGGACTGAGCTTTCCAGTGACTTTAATGATGTTTCATTGTGTCTGTCTTTATTTCTTGGCAATGTAAGAAGAAATTCAAGTTAAACTCCAGAAGAAGAAAATTGCTAAAACTTAATTCTATCACTGCAAGTTTGCAGCAGATCTCTCACTATTCCACGTTATTGCAGTGTTGTGAGACTTGATTATCAGTCCTTCTTAAAAGGCTGCTGCTTATTGAAAATAAGCATGGCATGCCAAATACTTTAGAACACAGAATTCAAGATGAATGATGATGTGCTTTGGTCTTGAACTTAGACATAAGCTTTCAGACAAAAGTACATGTACATTTTTTGTGAAGGACATTACCATTTTCAGGTTTCTGTTGTTCAGTCAGATAACTAACACCCTGATGTAAGCGCCAGAGCTCCAGGACAGTAAGTGGCACCCAGGCTGCTGGTCCATTTCCCCTTAATATACTCTGCAAACTCTTTCAAGCCACTTCCTTCAATGCATGCTACTTACTGTACCATGGTGTTCTTGCAGCAGCAGCATCTGCAGCCTTGGTACGTCAGGCACTGGTGTACTGACTGTCCTCAAACCCAGCCTTTTCCTTGACCCTGGCAAGGACAAATACTCCTAAGTCATGCCTGAACACTTGGAGACAGTTTCTTAGTTGCTTTCACCTTTGCAGCACTCAGTCTGTGGCAAGAAAAAAGGTAATATCTGAAAAGGGCCTTCTATCACCTAAAGGTGCTCTTGGTGAATATAGAATTGGCATAGCTCGTCTGAGGCCATGGTTTACATTTGTGGGGATTGATGTGAGGGCTATGGTCCGTAGCTCTTCCTCTCTGGCTAGCTCCATAGCAGCAACCCAGAAACCACTCTAACCTGTTCTGGTGATCAGAAAAGAATAGCTGTGTCCTGAAAGCAATGAGCTTTAATGCACTTTTCTGTTATCCCTTTTCGCTGCTACATTAGTCTGCATCTCGACACAGCAGAGCATCTGAGCTACAGTCAGTAAGTGCCAAATGTTCCTATTTTCCCCTCTATGCTATTTTTCAAATGCCACTGACATACTTAAAACCCCCATCAAGGTGTTACTACACTGTTAAATCCTATTTTGTGCCAGCAGGCCCCAGTCTAAATGCTAATGCCATCCCACAGCTAATGATCTGCTAAGAGCTATGTCTGATGTTTGAAATCCCAGTGGTGTTGCATCCAAGAGTTTAGAGCCTGAGCTTGATGCAGTCCAAGCAAAAAGATACATCTCCAAAAGGATGGGTAAATGCCTTAGTTCCCATGGTGTTCACTTGATCAAAATCTTAATTCTTCAAGTATATTCAAAGATTCACATGTACTACAGACCTAGTACATATTAAAAAAAGCTCAAAAAATTACAGTAATGAAGTTTATTTTCTAATGGTGATTAGTTAAAGTTACATGTCAGTACATTTAGGGAGATGTCTGATTTGTGGAATATATGCCCTGAGTTAGGTCACTTCCCCAACCTGTTGTGTTTTAAAGACAGAGCAGGACTTTCCAGCTCTTTATGTAGGTGATACAACTAAAGAATGAAGGAACAGCTGTGATCTGGCATATACTCAGTCAAATAATTACAAATCCTGCAATTGAACAATTACAGTTTTTCTACAATGTACATCATGAAAACTTAGAAAAATATGGGGTCATTGTAATGGTAGGTTAATTGATACCATGTTTACAATTAATACTAATGATTCCGAGATGGAATACCAAAGGAATATGTTTTAATCTTTGCTTTTACAAAGAATAAGATGAACTAATGATATGACATATAGAAGATGGCCAGTAGTGTTATATTGCCATATATTAGAGAAAACCGAAGTAGGATAAAAATCACCTTAGGTGAAAAATGAACCTGTAATTGATGGCTTCTGAGAGACCAAAGTTTAAAGTCTGCTGATGACTCCTGTCTCTGCCTGGTGCCCCCCAGCCAGGGGATAGGGGTGGATGGTGGGGTGTGTGTGGAGGGATGTAGGTTTTGGAGGAGTTTCTTTATCTAAGGGGTAACTTAGAAAAATAATAAAGGCATATTAAACCCCACCCACCCAAGTAAACAACACTTTTCTGAGATACATATGCTGCCAAATTGTCCAGCTGATTCCTAATTTCAGCACTGTGGAGTGTCCCAAATATGTGGTATAGTTGGTGGAAGTGACCACTACCAGAAAGTGGTTGTAGGTTGCCTCTTATGTTCTCAAAAATGTTGCTTGCCAATCTGGTTATTTAAAATATGGTTAGGGATGACTGCCCAAGGTCAATGCTCTTTGGTGCTGAGATGAATTTGGCATCTCAGCCCTGGGTGTAACACAGCTGGCAAAAAGTGTCCAAAACTACTCAGGGTAAACCCCACACAGCATGCAGCTATTGCAGGTATTCACCAGCAAATGCTGGGGACATAAGAAGAGCTGAAGTCGCACTCCTCTAAAATCTGAATTTTTACATCGGCATATATGCCTGTTTCTAAAGGGGCATCTGCAGTCTTTCTTTTGGACAAGCAGATGGAGTATTTAATTCAGTGTAATGTCATTGTATTTCCTAGGTTCAAAAGGACATTTCAATCACCTGCTGTGCAAGACTGCCTGTCCTTGTGAACATTTTGAAGTAAAATAGTAGCTCCATTTTGGAGAGAAAATTTCTATGGCAGTTCAGCATGTGGTCTGTGTTATGTTTCACTGCAACCAGGGAGATACCTGAGATCTGTTTTTCTGTGGCAGGCAGCCTGAGGTCCTAAGACCCCCAGGCAGCTCAAGTCTTACCTAACACATGTAATAAATTCAGCTCAAAGCAGAGCCAATGCCTTCCCCTGACCACCTCAATCTTTATAATACTAGACCTATGCCAGTGTGGTATGTTTACCCTGTTTTCGCGCTGTTCCTTACGCATTTTCTTGAAAAGTGAATACATGCTAGGTGGGTGTTATCTGCTCTGGCCAAATCAATTGTCAAGAAGTCGGAAAGATTACTGGGATCCTTACCAGTCTGAGAGTACTTCAACAAGACAGCTTGCACTTCCTAGCAATATGTCTTAATCCTCCAGGGCCACTGGGAAATGCAAAAGCAGAAAGCATAATTAGAGTGGGGGAGAAAGTAAGCAAGAGATAATTTGGCTCTGCTCTCAATGACAAGAAGTTTTCCTTGGGGAGAAAGGTGGGTCAGGGGTCCCAAACTATCTTTCTTCCAGAGTTATTTGATGTAACAGGAGCTTCATTAGGAGCAGAGACCAGAATTTGGGGCTTTCTGTGCTCACTAGCAGTCGGCTATGATGCTCCTGCTGGTTCTTTTTTGGAGAAATTAATTTTGCATTCCTTTTGCACTCCTTTTGCACAGTGGCTCAAGCTTACAACAGGATGAAGGGTAGCTCTGGCATGGCATGCCCAGCGATTAAAGCAGGTCCTGTGAAGTTAGAGGGCTGAGTTCAAACCACAGTCCAAAGGCCCCAGACTGTACATGCCCCATATCCTAGGCAAGTACTATAAACACTGTACCACTATGCAAAAAGCTGCTTCCTTCCCACCTCTATTAAATATGTTTGAAGTTCTTTTCTGTGCAGGATCAGTGCTCAGTACAGCCTTGTCTTCATAATGTTTGTAAGTCCCCATTATTCTTCTTCAAAATCAAAATTAAAGTCATTAGTCAGTTAATAGAATTTCTAATGTCTTTTTTTCTCCCTGGATGACTGAATTAATATCCCACATCCTCAATACCTCCATTGCATAATGATGCTTCACATGCACAGAGACAAAACTATACAGCATAGAAACATGCTGATCATGAGTGCTTAAGCTGTAACACTTCTCTATAGATACAAAAGCAAGTTTGCTTGCTTGTTTACCTTTTGTAGCAGCATACTACCAAAGTATTTCATGCCCTGTTTCCCTTCCTCCCACTCAGAATTTTCCTGTACATGTCTGATCCTCCTGTATTTCTTGGCTGCCATGCATGAAATCTATGTTAACTCCGATTTGCTTCCTGGGTATTTCTGTATGCATGTTTTTTAGTAAGTGGAAAGTGCCCTAGTGTTTCTCAAAGTCAGCTGGGAACCACGAAGTATAACAGACATAGCCCTGTTCATTTAGCAGGAATATTAATGTATAGATATACAAAAGAAAAAGCCAGCTTAAAAGCAATGCAACAATTTCAAAAGGGAAGTTGGGTTTTTTTATAAAATCTGCAATTGCATCAGCCATTAGTCTTTCCTGTCTCACCAGGACTATACCTTTGCTTCATGGCAATGTGTAACACAACAAATTTGAAATTTTAAATGCATCATGTACATTCATGAAGAATTAAAGTATACTTACAAAATCCATCAGAAAATCTCTCTGAATCTATGGTTTCCTTTTGAGCTTTTCCTCCCACAACAGCAATCCGATCACTTCTTAACATTGATTTACAAACATCAAGTAAGACATCCAAATTCTTATAAAAATCAAAACAAACACCCCCCCAAAAAAAGATCATAGGTTTTTGCTAGTATTAAATTAACCTAATTTTTACCCTTTGTGAGGAGTACATACATACATTCATATGGTATTGACTATGTAAATAAGAATCTTACACCATAATTCTACGTAAAAGGGAGGAATGTGGAGACTGCAATTCATTTTAAATTCAGAATTTGTCCCATGTCCCTCAAGTTAAAGCATGCTAAATAAGTCCATAACATGCTCAGAAAATAAGCTAGTGTCCGTCTGTAAGTAGTCTAAATTTAATGTGTGGCTTCTTCAGTTTTGCAAGCATAATAACAGTGTCCTTTTAGGGCATGCATCTTAAAAATTTTATCTTGTCTCACAAACACAGCATTGTTGTTCCTACTGTACTCTTTCAGACAATATTGCTATAAAGCAGAATAAGGTAATACAATAAATTACTGGAAAGCATTTGTTCATGTACACTAAATCAACAAGGATCACTCAGCAGTCAAAAAAAATACAATTAATTACTCTGATCTACCATATGTCTGGAGAAAATCTAAACTGATTGTTCTTGCTTAGTGAGTGCTGATGCCATGCTTCACACTTTTGAAAAAGTGGAATACATGGACACTGGCTCAAAGATCTTGTAATTTTTCAAATCACAGCAGAATTAGACTTCCAGATTACAGACCTTTATAAGGAGAAATAGGATATTTGAGATATTTTACCCATGAATGTTCTTGTGCAAGCCAAGGGTGGTCTTTGCCCCTCATAAAACAGAGGCACAATCTCCGTTGCTCTGCCAAGTTCATTTTTATACATACGACTATCTTTAATATCTCTGTATCCAACTGCAGGGAAGACTTCGGGTTAATTAGCACGGAGAGGTCACTGGGGTCCTGGTTCACTTATGTGTTGATTTCCTTGAGTTAATAAAAAGGAAACTGCTTTTCCTGGTCTCCTCACTACCATCTGGGTTGCATCCTTCTCTGAGAGGGAGCTTCACAGGAAGCTGTGTGCCCAGTGTAAGCAATGTAGTATGTGACCCACAGCTCTCAGCGGAATGTGCATACATTCTGAAGACTGGAATATAAAGTTGGCTACAGGAATTAGAAGTGAAACAGATCATTATTTCACTCATGTGTCACAATTTGTCACTGCAAATTAAAATGCATGTTTAGCTTTTGCATTTCAATCAAATTCATAAATAGGTCACTTTCACAGATTTTCTTGGAACTTTGTTTTACAGCCAAGCTGCACAATGCAGAAAATATTTTCTGATATTCCACCAAAGTAATCTCTTTAAGCTTTTTTTCTGGTTCCTGGTAATGACAGGAATTCGAAGCACCAATGATAGTAATCTGAGAGTTTAATTCTTTTAAAAGTTTGGGACATGGAATGGTCAATTTTACCTACAAAGGTTTTGCAATTAAGTGCTATTTAGAGTCACAGATTTTTTTCAATCTATAAATCATTATTAGACCTTCTAATCTTAACTTCTGTCCTAGGCTATTAAAACTAATCAGCAAGCTTTGTAATGTGTTTCTCTAAGTTGTATCTCAAAAAAACCCAAACCGACCCAACTGAGTTAAATCCACCACAATGGGAATTCATTGCTCCCCTTGGCAGGAAAAGAGAGTGACGTGACATGACATTGATATCATTTGAGATACCAATGACTTCTGGAGAGATATCAAAGAGGGCGAAGAGGATTTTAAATAGCTTTGTAATCTCCTTTGTAACTTACTGTGTCCAAGTAAAAGTTATCAATATACCATTTTGCGATGAAAATTTTCTCATATTGAAGCCATTTAGGGAAGGAGAGGAACAAATACCAGTGTACTGGCTGCGACTGCAGCACACCTGCTCCATGACTGAGGCACTGTACTGTATTTCCTCAGCTGCCAAGCTACAACTGGGGATGGTTATTAGTATAAAAACTGAATTATTCCCAGTGCTTTCAAATACTATGCAGAAATCCTTCCCTGTTGCTCACAGGGGAAAAGCGGGAGAGAGGAGGTTTGCTCAGCTCTTCCCAGCCCTGTAGCATTTCTGTGCAATATTGAGCCTGTACTAGTCCTGCAAAGGAGCTACAATTTTCTGTATTCTCCATGTGAATCTCTAATTAATCCAAGTGAGTATCAGTACCAGCTCTCATAATACCATTTGGAAACATCTGTAAAACCAGTGAAGGTGTCTTTCTGTATCAGAAATACAAGCCAAATTTGTATCTGCTTATACAAGAAGTTCTAAATGGTAGGTGTTTGACATGGGTTTTTTTGACGTGTCATTTTAAGTAATCTCATCTGTTCCAGAAGAAAAGTTGCTAAATTCAGTCAAAATTAAACACTAAGCCAAGCATTTGTTTGCTTCACTATTTTTGACTCATTTTTAGAGATTTTTAAATAACCAGATAATGTTGTTTAGAAAAGATAACATAAGTTAGAAAGACATTTAACACTTATTAAGTAAAAATAATTGCAAGGTCAAGATAATTCTTCAGGTTTCGGTCAGTACCTGTCATTTAGACGGTGAGCTACTTGTGGGTTTGAAACTATTACAGATGATCAATAAATTCCAACAAATGTTCAGCAAAGCTGCAGGCTGATGTTTCACTGTAGTCTGGAAGCCATACAAATACTAATGCAGACAGCTTGTGAAATTGGTTTTCTGCAAAATGAAGTGATTATCAAAAATATCTCACAGGTTGACTAAGAAATATTTGGTGTATTTCCTTTCTTCATTCATGACTAAATAACTGAAATTCTGATAGGTTTCCACTTGCAATTAATTTTCTTATCATGGCACTGATATTGTACAATTCTCAAGCAATGTTTCATAAATGTATCAGTAGTTGCAACTCTGCTAATTTGCCGGAAAAAATCGTTAAGAAAAAAAAAATCCTTTTGTTTAGGACTGCACTATCTTTTGCAACACTGTCACAGGAGCCAGTGAAGCCTGCCAAAGGCCATCCAGAAGAGCATATATCACAAGAGAAGCGGATGTCTCTTTACATCATGTTAAATAGAGGCAGTTACTGTTTGAGCTGAGCTACAAATTCAATTCCCTGCAGTAATTCAGCATAAATTTCTTTAGAGATCCTCATCTATCCTTCTAGCTCAATTTGGTTTTTAGCACCAATCGAAGGCAAATGCTTTGTTGACACTAGCACCTGGGTATATTTAAGGAGACAAAGCATCCACTTATCTGTTTAGAGATTATGTTAATATCAGTATTTTAGGATCGACAGAAGAAAATGGAAACAAACCCAAGGCATCCTGCCAAGTGTGGAAAGCCATGATTTACTCCTCGAGGACTGGAAGTTACAAATCCAGTGGTCTCTTTTGTAATGAACTGGCCCTTGGCCACTGAGGTGATGGCAATCATAATTTGTAAATAATTTGCAGCCTGGGCACCAGAGTTTGAAGGGTCCCCTTAGACCTCCAAGGTGGATTTCACTTCCAAATGCTGAACGCAACCCTATGCTGCTGGGAACGTTACCAGCGGTAGGTTTGGAATTGAAACTACATTGGACAAGAATGGGTTTAAAATTAAAAAGAATGTGTTTTCTGTGTGGATTGATGCAGCTGTGCTTTTTAACTTTGTCTGGCAGGGAAAGCGTGCATGCACAAGTTTTCTGAAAGGTGATCTCAAGGGGAAAAGATGAAGTGGGATCTCAACGAACTCAGTCGCAGGGCTGGAACTGAAAAGGGCAAAGGAGAAGGGGCACCTGCCTCCCCTCGGATCGCCAGCCTCAACTCCTGCTGGAGGGGCACTGGGTGCTTCTTTCAGGTCCTGGCTTCAAGTTCAGTAGCTCCAGCTTATGGAGAAGAGGTATCTCTGCATGTGTAGAAATAGACAATGCCATCTGTCCCTCCATCTCACAAACTAACTGTCCCTTGGGTGTCCTGTAATTGCTTCTCTTACAAGTTGCTAGCCAGCAGATGAAGTTATTTTCTTTCAAAGCTTGCATCCTGTCTTTTTGTCCTTTCGTTTGAGGCAAAGAAAGGGTTAATCAGCGACCAGACAGCTTTCAGAAAGAATACTATCTATTCTGAGCCAACAGCTCTGCAAAAGCAAAACACGTGAGCCCCACCCCATAAAGCTGTGAAAAGTTTAAACAGCTGCGGATCTGCCTTTAGCAGGCAGACAACCAGCTTTTGCAGGTCCTTGCATGAGCCCAAGCAGAGATGCCTTCGCTCGGGGGACATGTCTGTTTTCAGATTGGGTTTTAGTGGTCCCTCTCTCCTTCCATCTGGGCTGCTGTTACCAATTCAGCTAGGTGGTTTCAGTGCTTACTCTCAGGTTTGCAGAAACAAGCTAAATATCAGAGGTGAGAAAAAGCTTCGAAAGAGTGGGTATGGTTTTCAGAATCAAAATTGGTACTAAAAGATCTCTGAGGGATCTAATACCTGAAGGCATACTTTTAATTCGGCTCTCTCCCAAAAGGCATATGGAAAAACACTGAGCTTGTAGTAGATGGATGTGTCTTTGGTGTATTTCAGAGGTCCCCTGAGACATTTTGGTCAAATTACTTGCTTTGTTTGTGTCTTGTTTCTTGTATTTGTGAAATGGAAATAACTGGTTTTTTTTTTTTTTTAAAACACTGCTTTAGTGAGCAGAATTCAGTGCCAAGTATTACTCTTCTTTGTGAATATTAATACATGGTACCGGTAGTCCATTCCCACAAAACAAACGGCCTGAAGTTTTCTACTTCCTTTCCTCCCTCCTTCCTCACTCTATAAGCACAAGTGCCCTGTCCATTACTCCAATCACACTGGAAAACACTAAAATTTTTGTGAAAGCTCTCTGCAAATTAACTCTAATAGCTCGGATGAAAGTCCTGTCACCTGTTACTCTAATGCCACTGCTAAATGCCTTTATTGTCAGTGCTGTTCCTGTAGGCAAGATGCAACATGCAATACCTGTTTCATCAAAGTCCCATCCTAACCCTACTATACACACGTTTCTGCAGTCTTTTTGTCTCTCTGAGATCAGACTTTCACTGCCTCCCACAGAAAATAGAAGCATTTGCTTCTTGTGCAGCTATGTAAATCACTTATATTATTTGATTTTCTGAGATATAACATTAATAATGGTGAAGAAGATATGACAAAAAGAACGAAAATATAGAAGAAAGACATTGAAATTTTAGCAGAAATGTAGAACCAGCTATCATTATTTCTTTGCTGCAAGGGGGTGCTCAACAACATTCCCACTATAAAGAATTTAAAGAAGCTTCCAGGCTTCAGCTACACCTTTGTGTACAATAGAAAAAGCTGTCATTTCTCAGCTATTTTGCCTTTCAAATACTATCTGTTCCAGAGAAATATGCTAGATGTTTTTTATCTAGGAATAACAGGAAGAGAAAATTCCACCACAGCAACAAGCTATCTAATAAAAGATAAGCAAAGCACACCAATTAAGTTAAGAGTATGAGATAAAAATAGAGCAGAAATTAAGTCCTTCAGACTGACACTTCCATTTAGCATATTTCTGCACATTCTGTGACCTAGCTTTGCTTTATGTACAGTTAGTAAAAAACCCATGTAGCTTGACATGAGCTTGATCTCTTTTATCTCTTTAAAAATGCTAACTTTTTCAGTCTGCTGCAAATAGTACTTGCTTTAAGTTACTCTGAAATGGATTTTTGATAGAGGATGAGTATTTAGTATTTTCTTGTTTAAAAACCTGGTATATTACTGTGCATTACTGCCGTGTGTTAGAATTATTTTTTTACTGCAGCTTACCTAGCAATTACCTGCAAATAATAATATAAATAAGATTTTTAGCTACTTCCTGTTTGTGGTCAACAGGTTGGTTTATTAGTTGTCAAAAGCATTCTAATCGGTAAGTCAGATAGTGAGGAGGAGGTATAAAATCAGCAGACAGAACATCTTCCTTTGCTACATGCAAATCAAAAAAACAAAGTCATCATATGAACCTGTTTTTTCCTTACACATGTACCTAAGTGTGTGGTGAGAGTCCATGGGGTTCATCTGGAAACTGAAAACTCTGAGCTCTGTTGTGTTTGGGCTTTCTTTAATCGAAAATTATTAGAAATGAAACTGTTGGTTTTGTGGGTTTTTTTGCCCAAAACAACTGATATCAAATCAGCAAGTAAACATACAATTACATACTTGTATGTTTATGTCCCATTGATTCCCCCTATCTGTCATGCTTTCATGGATGCGCATTGCCTCAAAACTGTGTCATTTATTTTGATTGTATTAGTAAGTGTGGCTGAATAACTAAGTAACCCTTTGAAAAAAAATGTCCTCCTCCTTACTGGAAGGCACAGCGGGATTTTAAGTGTCATGGGGTAAATTCTCAGCTGGCGAAAGCACCTGTGAAAGCTAGTTCACACTAGAGGAGTTGCTTCCTGCCTGCATTTCATGTGCAGCTGGAATTGTGTCGGCAGGACACATAAGCACGTCTGTTTGCACTACACTACCTAGAAAGCTGCCTGAGAGTGTTTGAGAGGGAGTGTGGCTGTGGTGGGTCATTGCCATGTCAGGAAAGTCAGTCAAGGAGCAACAACTAAAGACTAGGACTGTCTTCCAAGGCATAGCGTTCAGGCTGCACGGCTTTCTTGGGAAAAACGCCACTCTCATATTAAACAAGGAAAGGTGCAAGGAGGATCGTTTTGTAGAGGTTTGGTCAATTAGTATGGCAAGCTTGCACTACAGGATGCAGCTAGCATATAGGCTATGCTAGACATTTCTGGTCCGTCTGTTTCAGTGTGACCTTCGATGGGAAGAAATAAAAAAGAACTATGCTAGGACTGTTCTAACAGCATTGAAAAGATCCCTTCGCTATTCAGAGGACTACATAAGGTGTAGACTCCTGCTGTAGACTCAGCTGTTTCAAGCTGAGTTTGTGGTAAATAATAAATACCGATTTGATCCAATCCATGTATTATATGGCAGTAGATACAAACAGAGATTCTGTGGGCATATGATTTGCTGGTTATCAAATGCATGTGCATTTTTAAAGCCAATTGACCTGGAAAACCTGGTGAAAAGAGATTCATCTCTCTCCCTAATGACTAAATGTGATTTTCTATCTTTGGAAGGATTAAGTGATACAGATCTTAGGTCAGAGGAAAACAGCTGTATCAAAGTTCAGGCAGTGTCACTGAGCTTCAACCTACTTGAAATTCTGGAAGCAGGGATTGTTGCTGTTTGTTTTCTTTTTTTTTTTCCCCTTTCTGTTCCCTTGGCCTCCCTTTGATTTATGTGAGTATTTTTGTTCAGGACTTCAAAAACCTCAATTATACCACAAGTGCAAGTGAAAGTGATCCAATAGGATGTTACTTCATGAAGAGCATCACAAGGCAAGTCCCAGTAGCAAAGCAATGTGGAGTAGGGCAGATTTAGATAAAATACTGTATCAAAGCTAACCCTTGAAAAATTTGCTCACCGTTCACAGCCACAATGATCAGTTCAAAAATCTATTTTTGGTCAGCTTTGCTCCAGGTAGCAAAGTTTTGGTTTATTCAGACAACTGTTCATTAATTATTCAAGGACAGATAAAGTAAGAGGGTCTTACTGACCTTTTTGAGAGTGTTCTGAATCTCTTCAGTATGTTGACCTTAGACAGAGCATCACCTATGACATTGAGATTTTTTTCAACTAGATCTATATGTAGCTGGTTATTTGTACCCAAGATAGTATTAATACTACTATGGAAATAGCTTTATTTTACAGAATTCTGTACCAGATAGATATTCATGTGGAATATTTAGCAGAGAATAGAGAACATTGTGCTTTCAACTTCTTTTTTCCTGGCAGAAGAAAATTCCCATATGCTGATGGAGCTTTTTGCTTTAATCCAAAGCAAAGTTTTTGCTGAAGTTAAAAATAAACTGTTTAGTAAGTCTACCAAATGTTAACAATAAAGCATGTGGGTTTTGGTCGAGTAGTTTTTTATTTCTTTAAAATCATTAGCTTAATTTCAGTGTACAGAGCCACAGAAAACCAGAAAGTTAATACCATTTTATATTATTGATTAAGACGTCAAAATCAAGACCAAAAAGCACAATGGAAAATGAATAAACGGCCATGGTCTCTTGAGATAGAGTCATTTCAGCTTTTTCATTGCAAAGCTGTAGGGGATGTGTAAAGTGGTTATATACAAATTATCTTCAGATAATCTATCAAAGAGACCATCTGACTCCATCAAAAACAGATCACATATAATTATGCATGTTACACCTTGGAAGCAAAATGAGAGTGTTCTAGGAAATTGGCATTTTTATCCAATGTTTCATCACTTACATATAATGTTTTTCTGAAGGAAGATAACAGCTGCTGTGTCTATATAATAAATTCCATAGTAGAGAGAACTGCTATACACAGGCAAGACCAATGAACTTGACAAAAAACAGTCAGTGAAACAATCAATCAAAAATGAAAAAGAGCTAGAGCTAAGGAAAATCAACCCATTTAAACATGAAAAATAGCTTATTATATGACTAACATAATACTTCAAAGAAAACTGAAAATAAGAAACATCAGGTAGAGTAAGACTTTGAAATTTTTCCACAAGGATCAGTGTTCTTCAGAGATAAACCACATAGAGTTGTAGAAGGAAAAACTCAGAGAGTAACTGTATTTAAACGGTATTGGGTTTTGATGTTGGACTAACATCAGCTTTTGAGAGAAATGTATGCTTTCTCAAGGGCTATAGAGAGCTTGCATGACATTTAATATATTTGCTACTAGCTTTAATAGCATGCCAGACTCAGTGATTAACATCTTATATACTAGATTGGTCATTAAGTGCAAAATTGCCCTTAAATCTGGAGCTCCCTCAAAAGCTTTCAACTCGTAACTATGTTCCATGTTATATTCTGGGTAGTCTCATTTTCCAACAAAAATAAAGTATTTGCAACACTTGTATAAAGCATATTGCATTTGACTTATTACCTAATGAAGGTTGATAGAATTAAAAATTATGAAAGTACCCAAGCCTTTTGCAATTTTGTTCCTATGCTAACATGCAAGGGTAAAAAAGAATGCATTATTTAAAGTTTTGTTTAATATATTCTGATCAATAGGACAACTGGAAGTAATGCCTCTAGTAATAGAAGAATGCTTGGGGCATGCCAGGATTTAGTATGTACAAAATGGGATGATTGGGCACAAACATTTGCAGTCTTTGAGGCATATTTCTGCTGATATGAAGACAGAGCAATGTGATTTGTTTTTTCAAGCTGAACTAATTGAAATAAAAAGCTATGACTAAGTGTAAAGCTACAGGATTAATAAAAAGAAATTCAGAATAGGGAGAGGAAACTCACAAAATAAAATATTCCTTTACAACTGAAGTTGTGCCAGGGGAGGTTTAGACTAAATATTAGGAAAATTTTCTTTCCTGAGAGAGTGGCCAAACGTTGGAACAGGCTGCCCAGGGAGGTGGTGGAGTCACCATCACTGGAAGTGTTCAAAAAAGGTGTGGACATGTCATTTCAGGATATGATTTAGGGGGCTTGGTGCTGTTGGGTTGATGGCTGAACTTGATGATCTTAAAGGTCTTTTTCAACCTTAATGATTCTGTGATTCTGTGTGAATATTGTACCTAAAATAACAATGCAGTCCTTTGCTGTATTAATAGCTACAGGAGATGGAAGCAGCAGAAAGATTTTTACTTCTCTATATGACATTAAAAAGCCAAGCTTAGAGTCCTACAGATATTTTTGATGCTCTTGTTTTTAAAAAAAGATATACTGAAAAACTGGAAATTATGCAGAAGAGCCATAGAAAATGAGTCAAAGAATGAAAAAAAAGCCTTATATAGATTTAAAGAGCTTGAACTGTCAACTTCTCAAAAAATTGATAGGTCAGTTAGTTGTTTACAATGTAAAGCCCTTTGACACAATTGTGCTCTTCAAGTAGGCTGTTTAGCAACAACAACAACAGTAATAGCAACTACAAGGAGGAGGAGGAGAAGGAGGAGGAAGAGGAGGAGGAACTCCAGCAGCCCTGCCGAAGCCTTGTGGAAGGGCAAATGCTGGGGCCACTTGCAGACCTGGTCTCCTGACTGCACAGACCCTTCCTGTCACTGGAAAGATCCTTTCCATGCAGGGGAAAGCTCTCACTGACACGCAGCCATGTTGGGGCCAAGGTGTGTCCAGCCAGGAGTGGGAAGCTGTTCTCAGGTAACACGGTGACTGAAAGCAGGACCAATTCAAAATGGATAGTCACTAAAAAATGTATGTTAATGAAATGGACATATCTCCAAGCATAGTAGTGACTTCAGAAGATCAGGACTGAGCACTCTCTTCTTCCGTACATGCTCAGCCAAGTCCAAGGAGATGGTTTCTGTACTGTGTGCTGCCTGAATTTGAACAGAGCAATCGACTTGCATATGTGTTCTGTATAATCTGATGGTTGCTTTTGGACTTAAACACTACAGATTTATGCACAGATGTTGGTAAAGATATAATTAGGAAGCAATCGAACTGCAAAATATAGGTGGGACACTAATCTGATCAATCTGAACCTGCATTATTGGTACAAGCAGATAAAATAGGAATTAAGCCTAATTTCATAGGGCTAAAATGTGTGTATCTGAGAAAATGACCTTTCTTACGATGAGAGCACACCTTAAATGCATGCAAAGTGAGGATCATTTTTAATTTTCACATTTAGCAGTGCCACAATTTTAATTGTTTATGGCACACCAACAATACACTTTTACACTTAGAGTAGCTGGCTGCGTTTAGATTGTGTATTGTGTACAAATTTTTTGTAATCTGGCAATCCACTGCCATAACTGTTTATAAAAATATTTTCAGACCTATTTCATACAGTCCTACATTTCAATAATAATGTTAGACATGAATTATTGGGCTATCTAGACAAAGTGATGTGGGTTTTTTGTGTCTAAGCCTAGGCGCCCTGTAGCAACAGCATAGCTGACATGGGCTATGTGAAAATCACCAGTCAAGTACAAGATATTCATCTAGGGTAGGCTACGAGTAAGACTGCCATACATAAGCTTGTGGTTTCTCACCTATTTAGAGCCTGGAAAGGGAGTGACAGAAACATTTAACATCTGACAAGTGTATGTGAATAGCTGAATCATTAGTAGAAATATTCTGTATTAGAAGGAGTGCACAGATTTTAATGAATCAGAACAGAAGTAGGAGGGAATGGGAATCAGGGCTGTTACAATGCCATTGGTGTGGTCTGGTGTTTCCCTCTTCCATAATAAACTGTGGAGATTGACACAAATAAACACCTACTGTTCTGGATTGCTTTAATTTTGTATCTTAAAATGGTTTTTAACCCTAAGATATGTAGAATATTTACATGGCTTTAACCCATGTAAGTATAGTTATTTTGAACATGAAGTGAAACAAACTCCTATTGTTTAGGAGTATTTGGATAGTAGCAAAAAGGTGTATTCTTGCAACTATGCTCAATTTGAACAGTCTTGTGACTAACCTGTTTGGAAAGACAACCAAACAGAAGGAAGGCCTCTAGTAAGAGCAGTGATAAACCAAGAATCTGCTACGAAAGCCTGGAATTTTTATAATACATGAGACATAGATAGATACAGGTACAGATAGATATGACTTTTCCTATGAAGCTCTGCTAACACATGGGAAATGAGCCTTATAGTTCCTATGCACATATAATTTTAATCTTAAATTGTTTAAAATTAAGTTGTCCATGTTTCTCCTCTCTAGTTCTGCGAACCACAGTGCCACAAATTCAAAAGGCTGAGTATATCTCAGAAGTCAATGCACGTCTTCTCCTGCTGCCATATGGTTTACTGCAGCACTAAAGCAAGTATCTTTCTTGCAGTGAAAGAAAAGAACTCGTCTTGAAAGATTTGTAGCCTAAGCACACAGACTCAGGAAAGACCTGCTAGTTCCCACACATTTACACCCATATCTGGACTGACACAAACTGCTGAACTCGTGAAGTCTTGCAGTTTGTCTACACTTTGTCTATGGGCTGAATCTTAGGTCACACTGATTTATATATGCACATTGTTCGTTTGTTCATTTTTACTATTTAAAGAGTCAGAGGGCAGACCATTACCATTTTTCTGTCTGATGCACAAATGTATGACCACAGGCACCTTCTCCTAGCAGAGAACTGGAAAATGTATTATTCCTTGCTCTTTCTTCCTTCCCAGCAGATGTTGCTTCTCTATATTTAGAAAGCATTTGAAAGAAGAGACCAATGTACACAAAGAAGCAAGTGTCACATTAGTTTCCCTAGCAGTGGGATCCTGGAACAGGAGCAGCTAAAGCAGTCTGCGTGTGAGATGCCACCACCCCATCTCAGAGCTGAACCAGCTGACCAGCAGCTGCTTATTCAGAAATAGTTGTGAACGTATTTTACAGCTGTTATAGGACACCAGCAGTTAACCTTTCTTGCCTCTGGCCAAGGCTCAGAGCTCTGAATTTTGTTCTATTTCCTGTCATCTTTGACCTATAAATTGGTTTTGTTACCGCTTCATAAAAAGGACAGAAAGCAGCAGTTCCTGGAAGACCCAGTATCAGCCTACAACTGTGAAAGCACATCTTTGCTTATGATGAGACTAGTGTAAAGCAACAGTGTATTATACAAACTGGCATGGAAACGCCTCTTTACAAAAAGTTACATACGCAACAGAATTAGGCAAAGAATTTCTAAGTCCTCTCCCAAACAGACATTCCTGTTCACTCCTGCCAACTACACAGAAATATAACAGGAGAAAGTCCCAATTAGGCTAATGTTAGCTGCAGGGGTGGCTGGATGCTTGAGAAACAACACACCCTTTCTGTGGTTGTTAGGCACCTCTTCAAATTCCCATAGGTTTCAAATGCCAAAAGGTCTGCATAGGAGCAAACTCCACTACAGACAAAACTCAAAAGGTCAATCACATCACAGCATGAGTTAAAGATTAGCATGCCTTTCAGAACTACTTCTCCAAAGCACTTCTCAGTAAATGGATAAAATCACATGCTACTGAGGTGAGGAAGAACAGTGCATCCCTCCAGAGGAGAAAAAAAAGTGAATACTACCAATAATATCTAGTATGTACATACTGCTCAGCTTAGTAAGACCATTCTCAGATCTGGAACAACTTCAGCTAGTGGTAATATTCTACTAGAGCTAATTTGCCTAATACTCTACAAGAGGAGGTTTTTTTTCCTTTGTTCCTTTTTTCCCTTTCCCTTTCTTTCTGTTTTGCTTTATCTTGCTTTTGCTTTAATTTTTGCAACCAATTCTACCAAACAGTGATAAAGAATCTAATGAAATTTGAGAGAATATATTTTCTGATTTTTTTTTAGTTATCTCCCTCTTACTGCTTCCATTTCATTAGCATTAAATGTTTTCCCCTCCTCCTCTTTTAATTGGTCTCAACATGCCATGCCAAGGTAAGTTCAGTATGAGATTCCTGCTCCAGAAAGCATCTTCTAGGGACAAGAAACTATCCCAAAATAGAAAATTCAGAAGGAGAGAAACTTAAGTACTGTCAGCAGAGACCAGAAATGACACTGCCAAAATCATGTAGTTAAGCAAGGAACTACATAATGTGTAGTTAAGTGAAAAGAATGAAAGAAATAAGCAAGATTAAATAGGTTATTTGACTCTGTTATACTTAGGATGTGCCAGAACAGGAATATTGTCATAATAACAAATATTTTTCCTGTAAAAGATTTACAGATGAAAACAACCAACATCAGCAGAGGCTGGTAAATGGAAGTAGAAATTTAGGACAGTGGAATAATTTGGCAAGAATTACGGTTGGTGTATTTTTCTTTCATTTCTGCCATTCACTTTAAAAGGAAGACTCTCACCTCTGGAAATAAGGGACCACAGAACAGTTCAATGACTGCATCACTTTTTGCTTACAAAAGAATCACATGAAATAGTTGTGATCTGTAAAATAATAAATATACTGCTGTACTACACATTACTGCCCTAATAATTTGGAAAAATAGATTTAGGGATTCATTTACTTATATATTGCCATCATGGCTGAAATGCTTCAGATACAAAAAAAACCTGCACATGATTTATTCTTCTACGTACAACAAGCAAAGCAGACCTCTAGTTCTGTAGCTTCACTGCTCTGTGGTCTGGCCGAGGTTGTCTCAAAGTAACTGCTGAAGTAAAATGATAATTCACCCCATCATCATCTGGTTTGGTTTTAAACTATGCTGGAGTAAGCAACCCCAAGGAGCCTCTCAGTTAAACAGAGTGGTCTGGAGGCCTGTGGCCCAGCTATTTCCATTCTGCGTTTGGCTCAAATCATTCCTCTCATATGCTGAGGGAAACTGAGGGCAGACTTACCACAGCCATATTTTTATTCAACCCTACAGCTTGCATTGAAAACCAAAAAAAGTCTCTGCAAGCCTGAATGATTAACTACCTTTATCACTGTACTGAAAACCAATCATGTGAGTTGAGCAGCCCCCAAAAATGGACCTCCCTAATGATTTATTACATGTAGAGTGAACTCAAAGAATCACAAAATGGTTGAGGTTGGAAGGGGCCTCTGGAGATCATCTGGTTCAACTCCTGGTCAAGAAGGGACATCTGCCTAAAGCACGCTTCCTAGGACCATGTCCAGTCAGCTTTTGAATATCTCCAAGGATGCAGACTCTACCACCTCTCTGGGCAATCTCTGCTAGTGCTTAGTCACCCTCACAGTAAAAAAGTATTTCCTGGTGTTTGTACAGAATCTCCTGTGTTTCAGTTTGTGCCCACTGCCTCTGGTCCTGTCACTGAGCACCAGTGGAAAAAGCTTCGCTGCATCTTCTTTGCACCCTCCCTTCAGAGGTAAGACCCACCTCCCCACCCCCCCAACAAGCTTTCTCTTTTCCAGGCTAAACAGTCCCAGCTCTATAGAATAGTCGTAGAAATTCTTGTCCTCTGCATTTAGAGGAAAAGATTGGGTTGACATCTCTCTGCAGCAAAGTCAAGAACAGCCAGCTGCCAGCCTACCATCTACACCCATAACAATCAACACACTGTGGCTTGCTCATGGGTCCCCTCATCCCAGAGGGCTCTCTACATATACTTTGTGTCTAGACAGATGCAATGAAGGTTTGCATACTTGCATACGTGACTTGAAGGCACTTGCAGAAACACATCAAATGAAAAAGGCACCCATGTAAGATGATTATGTATGGACATTGATCAAATAACAGTTACATGGCAAGAAGGAACTACAATTCTCAAGTAGTATGTGGTAGAACTGTACCATTATAAAAGCTGATTCCTACTGGACTATTTGATTAATCTGTATGGCTGCGGTAAATAACCAGCAAGGTATTGTCTAGTAGCCCATTTAGCAATATGTCATCATGAAAAATGCCTTTCAAGAGAAAGGTAAGAATATCATACATAAATGCAGCTAGCTAGGTAGGCTGAGAAAAGAGAAAAGAACAGTATATATATACCTTCTCAGCAAGCCTCAGGGGTGATTGATTCTTAAACCCCAAGGAAAGAAATACTGACATGGATTCAAAATTATGAATGATGCAAAATACTGAAATAAAACTTGATGGATTCATAGCTCCTGTCAGTACAGAGACTCAAAGGAATCAAACTGAAATGAGAGAAAAATATCCCACATACTGACTTCTGAATTGAGGGAGAACAGGGGAGAGAAAAAAACCACAACTGATCAGAGATTTGAAATGAGCCTTTTGCTAGAGCAATCAGCCAAACTGGGCTCTTTTTCTCTGCACTTGAAGCAGAGTGGAGTCATATTACTAAAAAGCCATTTCAGTGCTTTTAGCTTTATTAGAATCCTAGAAACCCAAGAAATCAAGGGACTGGTTCTGACACTAATAAAGCTAGTGGAGTCATTTCACTAAGGAGGCCTTAAAAAAAAAAAAAGGAGATAAAGGAAATACAATTTTGGCACCAAGAAGAACCTAATTTACCACTGCAAAGACAAATTACTTCCTGTGCAAAAAAACCAAATAGCTGGATGAATGTACAGCTATGTCCATCCATATCTATGTTGAACTTGCACACGTCCGAAAGTTTAGGCCCATATACTTCTCTTGCAGCCAACAGTCCATTCAGGTCAATGAATACTTAAGCTGATTCTCTGATACTTCACAACTGGAAATTTTGGTCTGACTAAAATCTTCACTGTACTGCTTTTCTGAGGAGAGGGATCACCCACATCTGCAGATATACTCATTCGTGCATGCATGCAGGACTGAAGCCAAAGTCATCTAGGACAAGCTTTTCATGGCAGTTTGCAAAACATGATGACAAATTTTTGTGAACAAATTCTGCCCTTGGGAAAGCCTGGTATGGTACAAAACACATTATAGAGGAAACCACTATACCTCAGAGGCAAAGATTTTTTCTTTTATATGCTCTGCACTACACTATTAGAAAGTGGCAAAAACTAACAAGTTGTACAACAAGTAACGTTAATCAAGGCCAAGTGACTTACTCAGAGGCAAATCCTCCCAATGACTCCATGTGGGCAGCTGGAGTCTTGTTAACTAATGTCATTTCACACCAGTTGTCATAGTAACTAACTGCATTTTCCCATAGCAAGAATTTTATCAACAAAACACAGCAACCTTTTAACCTTTTTTTTCTAGTTAGTGCAAATTGCAATGAAGAATAGCCTGGCTAATGATAAAACAACTTCATCACCAGTCACGGAAAACTTCAAATACCTTCAGCTGCACTCTCATAATATTTAAGACCCACTTGTAATGGATGCTTGTGGTTTTACTAGAAATACAGCTTTCAAAGGTTTAAAGCAAAGTTTTGAAAATTTCATTCCACCAGTGATAAATTTTCTTTTTTTTCTTTTTTCTTCTTTTTTTTTTTTTTTCTGATGCACGAATATTATACAGATTAGAGGAGGGAAAAGAAAAGAAAGGAAAATGCCCCTCAGTTATTAATGCCCTGTATTCACAGCCTTGCATTTCTTATTTTAAAATGTTGTTATATATTTTGAATGCAACTTCCTACAAAAAATATGAGCATCTGTTTTTACATAGTATTGGCAATACCTTATTGTCCCTCAGAACCAGCCTTCCTTTATTGCAGTTCATGCTGTTAGCTTTAAAGGCTGTCCAACAGCCTCTTGAATACATCACTCTCAGTTTAATAAATAGAAGATGCTTTTTTTCACTGCAAAAATAAACTGCTGCAGTAATGGCACGAGATTAAATGATGGTGTGAGCTTGTGTATAAGCTCCCTTGTAACCTTAAAGGTGGTTAACTCAGAACAAGGAAAGGTATAGCATAAAAACAGGTGTAAAACAGAAAAGACAACAGATTTTGCCTTAGAAAAAAGGTAAAAGTGAAGTACTGCCCACTGTAGGAAAAGATCAGGTTCGAGACCATCTAAGGAACCTGAATGTTCACAAGTCCATGGGACCTGACAAGATGCATCCAAGGGTCCTGAGGGAACATAAACATAACCCCCATTTTTAAAAAGGAAAAAAAGGAAGACATGCGTAACTACAGGCTGGTCTGTCTCATCTTTGTGCCCAGCGAGATCATGGAGTAGATCCTCCTGGAAACTATGCTAAGGCACATGGAAAACAGACAGGTGATTGGTGACAGTCAACATGGCTTCACTAAGGGCAAATCATGCCCGACAAGTTTGGTGGCCTTCTGCGATGGGGTTACAGCATTGGTGGATAAGGGAAGAGCGACTGACATGATCTATGTGGACTTGTGCAAAGCATTTGATATTGTCTCACACAACATCCTTGTCTATAAAATGGAGAGACATGAATTTCATGGGTGGACAACTCAGTAGAAAAGGAATTAGCTGGATGGTCACAGTCAAAGAGCTGCAGTCAACAGCTCAATGTCTGGGTGGAAATCAGTGAGTGGGGTCCCTCAGGGAGCCTATATTGGGACGAGTATTATTGAACATCTTTGTCAGGGACGTGGACAGTGGCATCGAGTGTACGCTCAGCAAATTTGCAGATGACACCAAGCTGAGTGGTATAGTTGATACTCTAGAGGGAAGGGATGCCATCCAGAGGGACCCCGACAGGCTAGAGAGGTTGGTCTCTGCAAATCTCATGAAGTTCAACAAGGCCAAGTGTAAGGTCCTGCACCTGGGTTGGGGCAATCCCAAACATGGATAAAGACTGGGTGATGAGTGGGTTGAGAGCAGCCCTGAAGAAGAGGACTTGGGGATACTGATAGACAAAAATCTGAATATGAGCTAGCAATGTGCACTAGCAGCTCAGAAAGCAAATCCCATCCTAGGCTGCATCAAAAGAATTGTGTTCAGCCAGTTGAGGGAGGTGATTCTCCCCCTCTACTCTGCTCTTGTGGGACCTCACCTGGAGTACTGTGTTCAGCTCTGGGGTCTCCAGCATAAAAAATACATGAGCCCTCTTGAGCAGGTCCAGAGGAGGGACACAAAGATGATCAGGGATCACCTCCTGTATGAGGACAGGCTGAGAGAGTTAAGGTTGTTCAGCCTGGAGAAGAGAAGGCTGCAGTGAGACCTTATAACAGCCTTCCAGTACTTAAAAAGGGCCTACTGGAAAGCTGGGGAGGGACTTTTTATCAGGGAGTGTAGTGATAAGATGAGGGGTAATGGTTTTAAACTGAAAGAGCATAGATTTAGATTAGATATAAGGAAGAAATTTTTCACAATGAAGGTGGTGAAACACTGGCACAGGTTGCCCAGAGAAGTTGTGGATGCTCCACTGTTGAGCCATTGGTGGAAGTGTTCAAGGCCAGGCTAGATGAGGCACTGAGCAACCTGGTGTAGTGGAAGGTGTCCCTGCCCATAGCAGGGGAGTTGGAACTACATGATCCTTAAGGTCCTTTCCAGTCCAAACCTTTACATTATTCTGCGATTCTAACTTCTTATTAAAGCCAGAAACAGACAGACAGCACAGGCTCTACTTCCAAAACCAAGCCATCCCTATAAATAAGCAAGAAGATAAAGTTGCTTTCAAGTTCATTTTGTTTCTCAGAAAGGAGAAAACCCTTAGGTTAAGCTACAATAACAAGTAATAAGACCCAACAGGAATGAATTTAGAGAAAAATTACTAGGAACCTGAAATTGGCACTACGTGCCAGATAGGTAATTTCTGAAGAGTAGCTGTAGTTGGGTCCCGTGGATTACAGATCTAACTGTTGAGGTCTCATATCTGCAGAGCAACCAGCCTTATGTACTATTTTTCTGCCCAGGCAGACTTTGAGGATGGAGGGAGAGCTCAACAGAGCTACTACCACCCACTCCTTGGCACATGTCAGTAATATTCCACCAGATTTATTAAATCCAGGAAAGAGAAGGAGAAATTTTATACAGCCTATTTCCCCAGGATGTTTATATTTATTTTTAGTGGATTGAATGCAAAATTAGTGAAGTCATTCATTTTTTAATAATCATGTAGATGTACTAATACCCAAGGAAAAAAGGACACATGTCAAAAGGATGTTTGGGTCTGAATCACAGTTAGGCTTTAACTGTTGGCTTTTATGTAGAATGCAGTGGTATTACAAATAACGTAATGGAATTAATTGTTATCACTCAGCACAGCTGTAGATTCGGGGACCTATTCCTACTAATCTCCAGCTAATCTAGATTTCACAAACTTCACTGCATCTTTTAGATTGCCAAAAATATGTCTGATTAGGAGATGAGATCACAAGTTTAGCAGGGTATTTAAAAAGCATAAATCAATCTCAATTTGTTTTAAAATTAGATCTTTTTCTTACTCCACTGATGTCTCATAATCTTGAAAGAAGAGAAGGATCACAGAAAGAATTCTAGTTTTTCTGAGTTTAACCTTCTTTTAATGTTACTGTCATAGTTCTTTTCCCCAGGGATTTCCACACCACTTGAGATGCTTACATATTTCCTCTAGGCCAAATTCAGGTTTCATTTAGCTGCAGTAAATTCTTAGAGCGAATCCTTGCCCCATTAAAAATCAATTGCAAAACTTTATCGACTGCTGTGAGCTAAGAATTTAATCTGAACTGCCTTTACTTATATTTTTGGAGGCACTTCAGATTTAAATTGAGGTTGCTGGAAACAGCTTAGCAGTTATAGAAATGGACAGATATCTATGGTCATGTGCAATGTGGATATGCAAGTGTTCATTCTGGAATAGCAGTTTACTGTTTATTTGAATTTCATTAAATGTCATCTTATATAAACCAAGTTGCAAAAATATAGAAAATAATTTTCTTAAGTTTTAAAAGAAATCAGCTATTTACACAATTAACAATTGACGTGCATTAATCTGGACATTTCTTACCTGCCAGACAGTTATAATTTTCACTAGTTAAATAAAATATTTATCAAATCAGTTATTTTGAAAAAATGCTAGCACTGACATAAAATATATGCTAGCTAGACCTAAAATGTATTTTTCAAACTTTTAAGCACTGCTTCTTCTCCAAACAAGCCAAATTCCCCCAGAAGAGACTGAAATTATACAAGATGCTCTACTGATTGTAATACTTGTGCTAGCTGCAAGGTAGATTAAATTAAGCTAAATAAAATTACCTGTAAATTTAGCACCTTGACATTCCCTTTTAATTTTCCCTGCAACTTCCACATCATATTTGTTAAGCTCGTATAAATAACAAATAAATAAATAACACACTGGCATTCTTGGGGAAAAAAAAATAGCACTGCTTAAAAACTACTTCTGCTGTGTTCTTTCTGGTACACTTATCATTATCAGCAACACTCAAAATGTGCCTTTTCTTGCCTGGTGACTCACATAATGTTACTGAGGTTACTTCTGTGTGATAACAGTTGCAAAGTACTTACTACTTGCTAATAGCAATCCTATGACAGAAACAAGCCACAAGGTGCCAAGTAATTTTCCAGCTTCAATTCCATCCGTATGTAATCCACATCTCTCACACCATACTAACCTTATCAGTGTATGTGGTCAAACTACTTCTGCATAGTAGCAGGAAAGTTCCTGAGAAAAACCAGAAACAGCTAAAAAGAAGCAATAGTTTTGGCCTTTGCTGAAGGTGAAGATCAAGTTGGTAGATGTTTTGGTGAAACTTGATTAAAATTAAAGGAGTTTTTGCATAAATAACAGAACAGAGTGTGTGCAAAGAAACTCCATGGCAAAGCAGGAAAACCCAGCACATTTTGAAGAAGAATTTTAACTTCCATCCAAGGTCCAGTAAGAACAAAGAAGTAAGAACAAACATTTTTGTATGCTCCTTAATTTTGACATCAAACCCTACCAACAAACAAATGAGAAAAAGTTATTCTATACACAGTCCTGAATCTACCCTCTATACTTTTTTCCCCCCTCAAAAATAACACAGTTGTTTTCTGTTCTTCTTTTACCCTATAAGCATTTTTTCCTACACAAGAGACAAAGTATGTTTCCATGAAGGTCACAGAATCATAGAATAGCAGAATGTATTTTTTCCTAGTTACCAAATATTGGGGTCCTTAACTAAACTCTTCTGAAATAGGGTTACCTATTTTAAAGTGATATTTCTCCCCGGCCCATTATCCTTTTCGCTACAATACGGCTTAAACTGATATATCCCTCCCTGATGCAAAAATACCTGTTAATTCCTGAAGTACCCAGTCTCATACAAGATTCATGACAGCTCATAACATAACAGGAAACATAGGATGCATTTTTCCCAGATAGCCACATCCAAGAGGGCTCCTAATTATGGCCAGAGTTCTGCATTCTCGAACACATCACACTCAGCATCCAGGTCCTTCAGGAAAGGATCAGAAGCAAAAACCTATCAAAGTCATACCCTAAGGAGTATGTCAATGCCAGTAAGAGATGCCAGTGGTAACCATGTTCAGAAAGGACAAGGCAGGGGAAATCTATGGGGCAATACTCCTGTTTCAAACCAGCTCCCTCAAAGCCATCCTCCCTGGTCACAGGGGAGAAGAGATCGGTGTAAGATACCTGTTCCCATTGCCTAGCCATTAAAACCAAAGATGCAGGAAAGAGCTGGCAGCAGAGGGCAATAGAAAGAAATGTAACTTGGAGTTAAAGAATATCCTTCAAACAGGAGGTAAAATCAGGTATTTAGTAGAAGGCACACATATCGAAAGGAAAAAAGTTACACAGAGAAACAACTACCTGACATCAAGAACACCTTCCAAAATTAGTCACCACTTTCAAAATCATATTCAACTACCAATAAATGCTGAAGACCAAAATCAATAAGCCCACAAAGACACAATCACACCTGTATTAAATGCACTCTTACTTGTAAAAATTGGTATAACAGCAGAAACACAAAAACCACATCTCTTTATCTACCAGACCAGAATTTTTCACTACATCCTACAAATAAACTTGTCATGAACCTCTTTTTATTTCTGCATAAGAATGAGTAGGGTCTCCTTGGCAATATAGCAATGTTACATACACATAATATGCATATTTAAGAACATGCAGTGATCCACCATCATTATCACAAAATACCTATGTATTATGCTTTCTAAGTGTTTCACTTTAATAAAATACACTATTCTTTACTTTGACTGTCTCATAAAGGACCTGAAAACCGTTCTTCTTTTCATATTTCCTGCAAGCCCTACCTGAACTACTATTCAGTCAGAACAGGAGCACAGAGTTAACAGCTTCACTTAACAAAAATCTACAGCATTAGTTCCAATATAGCAGTGCCCTCAAGAGAGGAGAAAAAAAACACTAATTGTCTACCTCCAGCATTTGGAAGAAGAAAGAAAATTTTGCTGTGACCAATTTTCTTATCAGTTGCTATAGTAATGCCCAACTAAAATACAGCATCAGAAATCTCCTCCAGTGTTTGGGAGATGGTCTCTACTCTCTGGCTTAATTGCTTCTTTGGTGATGCTTCTTGCATCTTACTTTTGACTCAGAGTGACAGTTTTATGGCAAAACAACCTAACAACTGAGTGCAATTACAAGACCCCGAAATTATCCTGCACAGAGGCTCAGGGCATCCAGTCTTTATAAGGGAGAAGAGAGCATTTCAGGGTGCAGTTTTGTTGTGAGTTTCATCTTATTACCATTTTTTACCTCACCCACTGCTTTGACCCACACATCCCTGTCTCCTCTCTCATGCCAGCTGTAGGGTTCATGAGGCTCAGTGGCAAGGCTGATCAATTACTTTGCTCTTCCTCCTCCCCCAAGAGTTGGTTTCTGCCAGTTCAGGTCACTGATCCAGCTTACCACGAAGCCACACCAATGCTAACTATGGCGCAAGGGACAGAAAAAGAGTCGATCCTGTGGAAGCACTAGGAAATGGAGACAGAGGGAGAAAATCCTTGTTAACAGCAGATACTTGCATCTTCTTAATTCACATAACTACAGCTTTTGGACACTCCTCTGCATCCCAGACTTTAATTTCTTTATCCCAGAATATGGCAGTTATTCCATGCGTACACAATGCCTGTAACAATCATTCACAATCCTACATACTACATGTAATTAAATCATGTCTTAATAATTCTGTATGCTTACATACATCCTGAAAGATGGTGTCTCAGAGATCTAAAGAGCTTATGGGTTGAAACTATAAATATAATTACAGCACAGTCATTGCCAGCCTACTCTAAGCATTAAACATGAGACTAAGGAAAGTAGAAAATGGGTGTAAGATTAGAACTGCCCTGAGACTTTAACACCTATTCTCTCTGTTCTTGCATTAGTTAGTATTGACTATACTATCTGGGTTTTCTGCTGTTCCCATTGCAGGTCTTTGCATGGTGTAGGAGACTTGTGTAATGAACTGCTCAAATGACAAAAGGCCAAGGAAGTTACGACAATTTCTGTAATTAAGAGGACCTGGCTTAGACAAGAGTTTTTAATTTGAACATCAAATTAGGAGGAATGCTTAAAAAATTTTGTATACATCGTAAGATAAAGAAGTGTAGTGACACAGAAGTATTAAACACAGTGATGTAGAAACTAAATCAGTCTTTATATGTTGCATAAGAGAACTGGAACAGTATCCTAAAAATAGCATTACATAAACTGGAAATCACAATCTTTGGTCCTCTGCATACAAGCAGAAAAATATGTAGCAAATCCACCATGAATGTCTGTAAAGCTCCTTTCAGGTCCCCAAAGTATGCAGTTGGAGTTCTGGTGTAGCATTTGCATACCAACTGAAAGGAGTTTAAAAGGTTAACAGCTATGCCCCCAGCAGTGTAGGAGGGCCAGCCTAGCAGCCACTAAGCTCTATCAAAGCCACTAGAAGTCAACAGAAGGAGAAAAAAGGGGAATTATGGTCCCTTTCTAAACATTTTTTTAATTACTACTTATAGCACCTTATTTACTGGGATTTGTCTACCTCTATAAATAAAGAAGAAATTATCAGTGTTTGCATAATTCTAGGTATACTATTTTTCAGCTACCTGCCAACAGCTTGAAAGCAAAAACTCTGCTAAGACTTTCAGGGTTTTGACTGCTTGAATAGTTATTTGACAACTTGAGAAGTGGGAGCTGAGTACTGGTATGGTTGAAAAATACTATTGTCTAAGGTTAAATGTGGGTGGCAGCAAGAGTCTCAGAAAAGCTTCAGAAAAATGACTGTGATAACCTGGGTTGAAGTTGCTTTAAATAGACTAATCTGAGTTTAAGCCATTTTATTCACATCTCATACATATGCAAGGTAGCTCTAGAGAAACAACTGGATGGGACAGGAAGTGCCAAAGTCAGGTTTAATTCTGTAACAATTTAAACAGAAGAGGACCTGAGATGTGAGCAGAGTCTTCTGACTTGAGTTTAACATGTCATGTGAGTGAGTCCTCAGTAAGGTACTGTAAAAGTACCTTAAAGTACTTAAAGTAAAGTATTACTATTACTTAAAGTAAAGTATTCATTCAAATAAAGCCAGGAAAACTTAGGGTGTTTCTGGCACACACAAAAAATAGAACAAACCAAAACAATTCTGCAGAATGTAACTTGTCAAAATTAAATACAATATTTAAAATTTTCACACAAAAGAAGTCTCTATGCAATGCCTGGACAAGTGTATATGTTAAACTTTGAGGAAAAAAATGCTGATGTCTCTTTATGAGTTTTTGTATAGAAACATCTGTATGAAAGATACTGTGCGGCAAGAACCTCCCAAAGCTCATCTGCAACAAAATGCAAATGCAAAGCATTTATCTACCACTTCTGCCACAACAGTATCTTTGGTCACTTCCATTGCAACTCTGATATCTCTTGATAATTCAATTTGCACCACTTTCATGTAGGCCCCATCTATTCCAGAAGTCTTCCAGTCTCCTGATAAGCTTGTAACCTGGACTCAGATACACGTGCTAGAAAGTCTGTGAACAAAATTACTTAAGTGCATCAAAAATACATGTACTTGAAAACAGTGGGTTTGATTTCTTTTTCCACTCAGGCACTGGGGGAAAAAACCAACCAAACAAAAATAAAACCAAAAAACTCCTAAGGACTTCTTCCTTGTAAGAGTGTCTTTTAATCTCCTTCTATAGAACATGTTAATGCAATTGTTTTCACTTTCAGAAATATTCTGACTAGATTATAAGTACTGTTAGAAAATGAGTATCCAGTCATTAGCATTTGCACTAACAATCTGATCCAAGAGTTACTGTTCTGCACAAACAACAGCATGGGCCTTGAAGTGTTTTCTGAAATTAGTGATTTTTTTAAACAACTAATACAAGTGAGAAAGCCTGTTCTTTTGACATTTATTCTATAAAGAGAGAGTAACATTTTCTACTTAAAATATTCTTGATAGGGCTTTTTGTTTTCTGTTCTCAACAAAAACTATATTCTTTGCAACTGCTAGGTATACCAGTGGAACTTACTATTTACTTCTGTTTTTGAAGTAAAACAGGGAGGGAAATTAATTTTCTGAACACCTCATATACTTTATAGAACTAGCAAGCATATACTTTCTAGAACTAGAATCACAACAGTTTGAGAGAGAATTTACCACCTGGAACATTTCAACCGCCTACCTTTCACTGACAAAATACAACCATCCTATACAATTTCTTACACGGGAAACCAATATTAAGAAAGTACTCACTACAATATTTGGAACCTTTAAATGAACTGGAAGTGCAGAAACATGATAGAATTACTTCACCAGGTAATTTTTGATAAACCTTGAGCAGATGCTCTGAATCACTGGCAGTCCACTGAGATGTTCTCCCATTATAATTTTCTGCAATGCGCTATTTTTCTGCACCATGGTCAGGATGGAGATCTGTATTAGTACCAGGAAATATTTCACTGCATACTGTGTGTGATGTCCTGAACTTTACTACTTTAATAGCTTAAGTTTTGCCTTCAGCAACTCTCTCCTTTTCTTTTCAAACCCAGTAGCTCTTTCCTGGCACTCCTTTGGTGACTACCATCCAAACCTCGAGAAAGCAGCGACCTTTGCCTGATGTGCAATAACAAGTATGGGCCTGAAAAATTAATTATCCACAACTCTAGCTTTCTCTCCCTACCAGGTGCAAACCTCACATCTGCAGGGGTGTTTTCAGCACAAAAAAACAAATAGGCTTCATCTTGTGAGAAGGCAATCCCATCTATAGATACATTTCTCTGTTCAGGAGCTTACCAATTACAAAGCATTTATCACTATACTCTTTTAAAATTCATTACAGACCCCTAAGTTTCCTGAGACCTACTCAATTTACTCATAAAAGTTTATTACATAAATCTATATTAACATCTGGCATAAGTATGTCTACTCTTTTATAAATGCAGCTTTGTAATAGCAGGAAATTTTATAAATAGTACAAAGACTCCTTACAATAAATGAAGTGTGGATGTTTCAATAAAGTAGGTTCTATCTTGTACATGAAGGTTAAAACTTACAAAGGACATATTTTCTCTCTTGTCATGCTGACATGACTGATAAAAAAGCCCATTCAAAATGTTCTGACTGCTTCTGAAAGATTAATTTGTCTACACCATAATTTTGTGTCATTTACAGACAGCAAATATTAATATTTTATGTTTAGTTCCTTTATTGGGCTTGTTTTTGAAAATATGGGCTTGAAATTGCATATTCAAAGATGTGCATAAAGCTGCACACCTAACTGAAAGGTTAAGGATGAAATGGCAATACAATGAAGAGGGCATAAAAAAAAAAACAATTATCAATCCAATCTGCCACTTCATGTGCAGTTGTCGTAACTTCTGTTGCTGTTATCACTCTTTAATTATTGTGTGCACAGTACTTGAGTCAGGATACTGCTGTGTCAACTGCTGTATCTGCACACGTGTGCACACTTGTGTACATACTCATGCACACAAACACGTACAGCTTTTCCATCTTCAGAGAGCCTATAGCCTAGGTGATTGCATGTGTAGTCATTTAATTATTCTTTTCATCCAGTTCACTAATCACACTCAATTTCAAAGGCCAGAGGCAAAATCTCCGGGCTTAATGAGAAAAACAGTTAATTTTACAGGGAATCAGTCTGGACATCAGAAGAAAACCCCCTGAACCTTCACTGCTGGAACAGGCATGTAGCTATCCACACAGAAAATACAGAAGCAGCCTAGAATAGTCATCTTCCTTCATAGCTGAACCACCTCTAACTTCAAGGGCCACTGAATATCAATGTAGCAATGAAATAGATCACCATATTGACCCCATTGCAGCCCTCACTCCATCTCACCCAGCTGGCTGCCCAGATATCTGTTAACAATAGCTACATCCTCATCTAATCTCACAGTAGCACAGCCAGCAGTGATCGCTCTTGATTTTCCAGCTAGAAGTCGCTAATTTTGAGGGCAGCGTATCATGGAAAGCAGAAGCTCACTCCAGTTGCTCAGTGGAAAAGTCTGGACCTTTTGACTCTGTGACAAATTTTCCCAGCCTGAAGGGATTCAACCCATTAATGGCTTCTCCCTCTTCTGACTCAGTTTCCACATAAGCTTCTCCTCCTCCTCCCCATCAATGCCAGAGTCTGGCTTCAGGAGAGTGAAAATAGCAATCATCAGTAACTGCCAGTCCTGTGGGATCACCTCTGTCTCTGAGTCACTCTTCTTGGCCACAGCCTGTGGAAATCACACATGGAAATCACAGCCTTCTTGTGGTTTAGGAATTGTCTCAATGCTGAACTATCATTTGAATCTGCAATTTCACCATCCCTGGGGAATGCTATTCAGTGTCACCTCCATGTCCTTAGCATTCAAGCTCCAAGTATCATGACCCTGGAGTCCTTCCTACTTTTTACCTGGTTCTTCTGCCATACCAAAGAGGTGTCTCCAAAACAGAACAGATAGGTAACATTTTAACCATGCACAGTACAAAAGCTCTGTGAACACCAGCTGAAGTTGTGAGGCACAAAGCATACTGATAATGAGCAACAAATACATAAGTATTATTAACAGGAAAGCCCAATGAATCTCAATCATGCCTTTGGAAATCGCAGAGCTTATCTTTATTGATTTTTTCTCCTAAGTAGCCTAATGGAATGCATAGCAAAGCTAGTAGACAGCTACATTAAAAATAAATCAAAATAAATTAAATATCCAAGTTTTCCAAGTGATTCTTATTAACCTGTTCTAAAGTAGCTGTTACTGTCACATAACAAACCGGTACATGAACCAGTTTACGCAACCCAGACTTCTAAATTTCTGATCCAAGCAATGGTAATACTGCCAAGTCCAAAACAGTCATTGAAAAGTCTCATGTGAAAATAAAAGGAAGATCTAAAGTTTTAAAAGGAATGTTAATTTCTGCAAAAAACTTACAAATGGGCAAATTACAGTCCTCTGTCATGGTTACATATTCTACCCCACAACAGAGGTCTCACACTGCAGCAGAAGGCGTATGAGTGGTGTCACTGCTTGATCTGGCCTGGGCATACAGATCACTCAGGGGGCCCCAAAATTCACACTAATCTCACTGTCCTTGATTATTTCTTTCTTGCTCCCCTGGTCTCTTTAACATAATTACACTATCTGCTTTTCCTTAAAACTGGGGGTGGCACTTGTTAAATTGTAGGTGGCAATGTTCACATCTCAGGAATTTCCACTTCCATGGTATTAAGGTGAAGAATTTGAACCGTACAGAGCATGAGCTTTTTCCAGACTTATACTACACTTAGGCTTGAAATTCAAGCTAGGTAACCACTTATTTTCAGGTGTCGAGTTAATGATCTTAAAATACAGATGGATGTTTTGGTGACAAATTCTAAAAGAGGATTAAGAACATTTCAAGAGATCTGCAAAGATCAAAATACTCCTACCCCAGTAAATGATCAGTTTTATGAGATTAGCTGTTCTCAGGAAATTTTTTGCCATTGCAGGAAAGCAACAGTTCCTTTTATTCATACTGGCATCAGAAAAGGAGAGCGGGCTATGACCAAAAAAGTCTTCCGTAATGCAAAAAAATCATAGCTATGCTACAGATGCAATGACCCCATCAAAATCCAAAGACACAATTTCAGTTTGTCATTTATAACATGTCTCCTTCCTCTATTTAGATGAAATGTTTTGATAAAGTGTAGCAATCCTCTCTAAATTAAATCACTTTATTCACAATTCTTCCAGTGGATAACATACGTTAATAAAAATTAGCCATCTCTCGCAGAGCCCAGTAAAAGTACTGACAATTTAGCCTTGATGTTTCCATTGCTTAGCCAAAAAATGAAGAAATAAGTCTCAAAAAGAGAGTAATAACTGTACCATCTGGATTTTACTTTACGGCACAAAAATGATAATTAAGAATCTCTTTACATTTCAACGAAAAAAAACCTGAAAAATTAAAGTCAGATCTCCTATTTTCAAAAACAAACAAACAAACAAACAAAAAAACCCCAAAGAACTAAAACTCAGCAAATATATATTATCTAGCAGGACTTTTTTCTGTCAGATAATATGGAGCAGGAAGTGCTATGAGCCTTCAAAACTCAGGGATTATCACACACCATTTGATTTTACAATGACGCACCAGACACATAAAGCTTGTCAACTCTGATTGCTTTGATCACTTGCATCATGCCACATTTGACCCACCTATGAATAATTGAAAAAAACTCCAGCAAATAATCTCTGTCTGAGACTCCATGACTTTCATTTGACAAATACTGGCATTCTCATCACTAGCGTTACCTGCTAAACGTATATACTCTGTCAAACAAATTTGGGATGTAGTCTCTGGCTTATTTTTATGATGATCAATTTTAAAGTAAATTTTTTTGAGTGGTTCCTGTGCTGAGGAAGAGAGGTAGTGTTTATACATTGATAAGAAGAACAGCGTAAAATGAAAAAATGGAAATGACACATTTGGGATTACTGCTTCTCAGGAGAAGACTAGATATGAGGCTTAAAAAGGGCTTCCATCATCTACACGGATCACATCTAACCTTTCTGAAAAGATTGCCAAAGTATCAAGATGCTTTATTCATATGCTTGAATGCTGCTTTGCATCAGCTCTAAAGGAGTGAAGATGTCAAGTTACCTGAAAAAGAACAGTTGTAGAAATTAAATAGGGTCAGCATAATTTTAGAAAGTTTAAAGCAGCTGACCAATTACAAAGACAGCTTTTGACTAATGAATTCCTTCCCAATGCTTTGAAGGACAGTGTTGCCTGTGAGTCACCATCTGTTTTTAAAATGTTAACAAGTGACATGGTGTGAGCTATCAGTGCCGTATTAATTTAGATATGTATTGGATGTGTGCTTTTCATTTCATTTAGACCATGCTCTGAAAATATCCATCACAACTTTCTACAATTAAAATTATTACATTATCTAACAGACTATCTCATTATTCACTGGGAAGTGTTTCTGGTGGACAATAATAAACATAGGAATTTAGTCAGACTATTTTTAAATAATGTAAACATCACTGAAGGACGTATTCAAAACTTAAAAGTTAAAACATAGTGCCCATATCTCCCATAAAACAAGCATTTGATAATGAAAATGGTTTGCAGGGTATTTAAGATTCTATTAGAAAAGCATTTAAATAGAGGTTTTTCTGAAATAATGATTGTTACAGATGTTAAAAAAATGCTTCAGTTGCAAATCTACCAGACATTTGGCTTATGAGAAATCACCAACTCATAATTCATCCTGAAAAGGCAGGGGTGGGGGGAGGGAAGGCGGTGGGAAGAAGAAGTGAACTGCAGCTAGAGGCAGATTAACAAAACAAACTTTTCTAAACACCTTATGAGTTTAAAATCATGGGTAATTTTTCCTTAATTAGCCATGATGCAGCCAGCATCTATATATAACTCAAGATAAACAATAGGATTAATCGGTTTTCCAGATGAGAGACTGCTCTGTTACTTGTGAAGTGGTACATGTTAGAATATGTAGCAGCTGCAACTCCAGAGCAGATTCAGAAATCCGAGGGGATGATCACAGAAAAGGAAGAAAAAGAATTGAGAGAGATCTGGAGAATATCAATAGACTAGTACAAAGCAAGGAAATACTTTGCTGTCAATTCTGTTAGCAGAATTTGCAGGACAACAATCCAGCAGTAAAAAGCAAAGGAAGCCCAACCAGTGGTAAGATAGAGAAGGGAGACTTGCAGGGAAGAGTGCAGAAAGGGGGACCTTGTTCCGGCAAGGAGATGTCATTACTGACCTTAATGAGAACTGCTACAGCTGAATGGGAAAAGCAGAAATCAGGCTAAGACAGATAAGAGCCATCATGTTTAAAACAACTGACTTATTCACATAGTTGTAGGTTAACCATGAAGATTCTGTGAATAGGGACTGCAGGGTGCAGATCCGCTTGGCAAAACAGATGAGTTAGTGTTTTACATCTTACCTATGAAATGTCGTTCACTTTTCTTAAGGCAATACTCTTCTTTGGAAGCTAATCTAAGCACTTTACTGAGTGATGCTTCTCTTCCAGTTTTGTCTTTAATTTTACTTCACAGACCTAACACTTGACAACACCTGATCTAATTCTTTTCTGAAAACTTACCAGAATTCCTCCCTCATTTAATAAAATTCCAATCTAATTCTTATGAATCAGGAAAAGCATTCAGACTAGCACTTCTTGTGGAATTCAGAGAACTAGGCTCTATACACATACACAGAATGGGGAACTCATTATAGTCTTAGGATTTCCCACCGTCACTGTAGCCTAAACAAAATACTGAGCAAATAGCATACTGTGGGTGGCATCATGCCTTGTGCTGTCAGTATGGACTACCATGGTAGTAGTGACTCCATACAGCACAATATACGTGTGAGTCAGGCACCAACAGCCATTGTTGTAAAATCATACGAAGGACACCCAAATGTAAGGTGAATCATAGGCAAAGTTACCATTTTCTTACGGGAAAAATATTTGTATTTTACAGACTTAACTGAGGTGACAATATATGTATTGAAATGAGGACAAAATACCTTTCAGAAACTTCCATCACTGATCCAGGAACCATTACTAATCATTACTCACCTGTGAATTAAATCAAGTGAACACTAATACAGTTCATCAAAGCAGGCCACCTCTCAAACCTGTGCCAAACTGCTTGGTTTCTCTGACCGAACCTGAACACAGTCAGTCTCCAACACAGTGAGACTTCACTGAAATACTTCAGGACATAAACTGTAATCCCAACATCTTAAACTTTCACATAGCAAAAGATGTAATTAACATGAACCAGAGTGAAGTTCAAAATGGTTATAATGCATCATAATTACAGAAATTTCAATTTTACTTACAAAATATTTGAAAACGGTGATAAAAAAGACTATTATGCATATTTTAGTCATACTTTCCTGTTCTTATTTTTGCAAATTTCTAGGCTTGCTTTGCCCCCCATCTTGCTTCTTCATTCAATTATACCCAAAACTTACCTTACATACTATTTCATATTTGCTTTTAGGAGTAAGGATAGGCAATAAAAGAGCAAGAAATGGTCAAGGGAGAAGATGGTCTGATCTCTTTTAAATTCCCTTAAACTCTGTGCCTCCCAATGCTTTAAAAAAACACATGGCATGCCAAGGGAAACCTGGTCTCCAGAGCAGCTAGATGGCTGTATCAAAGTAACAGCAAACAGCACATCAGAAGTTACCACGTATTGAAGTAGATGTGTGCTGAGTTTATACCCTTTTTGCTTACCTGTTCCCTTCAATTATAGCAAGTCTTTTGACCATAATTCTATCTTCATTGGCACACTGTGAGATTTTCTCTATCAATGTAAAATAAGAGTCGTCTTTGCACTTGGGCTAAGAGTTATGCAGTGACTGTCCTGAAAGTACCACACTCAACTTTGGAGCTGTAGCTTCTTCAGAGGGAAGACAGTGGTAATAAAATGTACATCTTTTCTGTACCCAGAATTACGACACTTGAGGATATAAAGAGGAATCTTCCTGTCTTTGTTTAAGGGTTGGGTAACCCAACTTTTTTTAAGGGTTTAGTTCTTTTCACTCGTGGGAGAAGAACAAGTATCAAGACCTCAAATTATTTTGTAAAGCAGCATTCTCATTTCTGAACCAGTACAATGAATTTTTACAGATACAAATCCTGATGCAAAACAGCTGGCCATCATATGGATTTGGATGAAGAAAATGGAGAAGCACTTAGAACTATGGTATCAAATAAGCAATGTCTTCTGTTCACAGCTGGAAGATCACACAGACCAAGAGGGTTTCTGTTTCCCCTGTTTAAATAGGATAAAACCACAACTCTGGTAATAGTAAATGGGTATTGGAAAGCATGGGTAGCACCCACTGAAGGCAACCTGGTCGAGATGGCTATTTTTCACACACTACAGAAGTTTCCTGACTTAAAGACTCAGCATCAAGTGTCATTAGTCTCAGATTTTTGTTCCATTAATCTTTTGGATTAAACACACAACTATGGCCATGAGAAACTGTTACTCTTGAGTACCAGGATGCTCCCTTAAGCAGAATGGCTGTGAGTGTTCAGAAAGAAAATTATCCTGGAATACCTCCTGTCTGTTACCTGGGACAGTCTTCAGTACTGCTGTTGAAAGAACATCTCAGATGTTTGTGGTGGGTAGGATTCTGCATGGAAAGTGAAAACAGTTGAGATCAGCCCTTCATTGTAACTCTGTGGTCTGTTGCATACAATACTGTGTTCAGTTTTGGGCCCCTCACTACAAGAAGGATGTTGAGGTGCTGGAGCGTGTCCAGAGAAGGGCAACGAAGCTGGTGAGGGGTCTGCAGCACAAGTCTTATGAGGAGCGGTTGAGGGAACTGGGGTTGTTTAGTTTGGAGAAGAGGAGGCTGAGAGGAGACCTTATCGCTCTCTACAACTACTTGAAAGGAGGTTGTGGTGACGAGGGTGTTGGCCTCTTCTCCCAAGTAACTAGTGATAGGACAAGAGGAAATGGCCTTAAGTTGCGCCAGGGGAGGTTTAGATTGGATATTAGGAAAAATTTCTTCACTGAGAGAGTGGTCAGGCATTGGAACAGGCTGCCCAGGGAGGTGGTGGAGTCGCCATCCCTGGAAGTGTTCAAGAAACGTGTGGATGTGGCGCTTCAGGACATGGTTTAGGGGACATGGTGGTGCTGGACTAATGGTTGGACTTGATGATCTTGAAGGTCCTTTCCAACCTAGTGATTCTGTGATTCTGTGATTTCCTATCACTCCTGTTTCTAATACTAAGGGCAGAATCAGTTTTCCTTGCATGCATCACTGCTAGGGTATCTCTGGTGAGAGTCACAGAACTGCCATGATGCACTCTGAACTTTCTCAGTCTTAAGCCAAAACAAATAGATGCAGGATTTATTACTTGTGTTAGTTGCTGCAGGTAAAATGAAAATTTGTTTGAGATTCTTTCTTTTGGACTTCTTTCCACACCAGCAAAAACAGGCTTCTGTAACAGGAGCATATTTCCATGCCTCTGGTAATATAATAATGTTCCAAGGAAGGATTAGAGAGAGTTGTTAAATGTTAAGCAATAACAGAAGAGGACAATTTAATTTCTTTTTTCCTACTCCATTAAGCTCCCTTTGCTGGGTAGATTAATTCAGTCAAAAGCTTTAATGTATTGTCAGATTGGATGCTACTTGAAGCTCTCAGGGCTCAAACTGGCTTCTTCGCTCTTCCCTGTTCCCTCCATATCCATGATTTTGTTGTGAGGTAGGGACATTTCATTCACCCACTCCATTGGAGCTTCTAAAGCCGGTGAGATGCAACACTGTAGGATTAAAATTGTGTTATATAACTTCTTTAAGGAAAACTCCAACTTTTTTCTTTGTAGCAAAGGCAGTTTATAAAGGTATGGATGTGTTCATAGCACTCCTCTATAATGAAAAATTAAGAACACATACAATTAAAAAAAGTCTTCTGCAGTTGTAAGTTGTTCTTGGAATGTCTTATCCTAAAACCAGATATATTTAAAGATAGTAAGCCTCTGCCATTTGATTTCAAACCAGAGACAACTTAATTGCATTAATTTACAGTATTGAAATCTTAGAGTACGACATAAAATGCCCCTCTTTTTTGAATAAAGTGTTTTGTACCTCTCTAGCCTCTCTTCTCCAGAATGGTTTTGTTCACAATACCTTACAGCTGGTTTAGGTAAGAAAGCTATGCCTTTGAACACTATGTCTCTTCATCCTGGACGAGAATACCACAATGCATAAACCCAGTTCATTTACTTAGCAAAAAGAGAGGAGTTACTGTAATTTTAATGTAAGGCCTTGGCATTATTTAGTTCCAGTTTATATATGCTAGATAATATGACAGTAACAAAAAATGTACAGATAAAATCTGTATTCAGGCAAAACATCTTTCATAGCACGTGGCCTTACACTTTAATAATTTTAGACTTAAGTTGAAAAGTGGACAGAAGATATGATTGAGAAGTCTATGTGATTAACTTGTAATTTTGCTCCGATCCAGAGCTTTTAAAGTTTGGTGGTAGCTTGATTCTATCAAGGTAAAGTGAATTCTTCTCTCTGTTGTAGACCATTTCCCTCTAAGTGATGGAAAATCTTTTTTGTGGAGAAAGACAGGAACAGCAAAATCTACCAAATAGCAATCTAACCTTTTGGTTACCTTTATTAAAAGCCTAGAGAAAGGCAAACTGCCAGTAAACAAACCTTTGCACCTCTGCTCCATGGGCCCTGTACCAAACAGTAACAGAATAAAAAGCAACTATAAAACACAACTTCCTTCAAACAGCAGATGAGAACCCTTATTCAAACAGGGGCATTATCTGTGAAGCAATTTTGTACCTCTCTGCTTTACGGTGTATTTCCTTATGAGAAGTCTCTCCCAGCAGGCTTCTTGCTACAGACTGAAAGAAGCACTGTATGTGTTCAACACCCTTGCCATATATAACACGTCCTGACCTGAAGAGAGTTTCACTCTTGAAAGATTTGCAAGATGATGCTCTTTATTTGTGTATTAAATTGTTCCAAGCATATAAAATTTAATTTGTTACTCATTTGATTTATACAAAGGTAACTTTAAAAGTGTTTGATGTATACAAATCAATTCAATATAAGCAATTAAGCACTTAAGATTTATTGAGTCTTAGGTTCTTCTTCAAATGTTCTCTTGCACACTGACTTTCTGTACCAGAGTTCCATGGCTTCTCTCTTGCTGCTGTTGCTTTCACTCTCCTACCAAGATAATTAATTAAGATGCTACTGTATTTATACATTTCAGCACATGATCTTTTGACAATGAACAAAATCTCTGTAGTTAACTCACAAAATATCCATTGAGTTCAATCTCTGAAAGTATGAATACATTGAAACAACTTAAAACTACAACAAATCTCCTTTCCTTTAATTTTTTGGTCAAGACTGGCTTATTTTTCAGCAAATTGTATCAGATTTGTCAGTGTAATTTCTGCAGTGAAACAGAAAAATAAACAGGTTCTCTTTTTTTGTTTCTTCCAATAGAGACTTGAGCTGCTACTAACCTATTTTGTATACTGGTCACAAAAGTAATCTATCAGAATACCATTTACAACCATATCCACTGGTGAGCCTTCTTTCTGGGCCAAACCCCTATCATACTAAGCACTATGAAAATACAAAACCTCACATAATGAAAGCTGACCTGCTTCTGATAATTTGTCCACATGAAGACAAGCAAATGATGGGATTTGTCTGTCAAAGCCTCATGAGGCACTGCAGCCACACAAGCTATTTCTCCTTCCAGAAGTGAAGGCTACTACGGGCTGCAAACTGCAATTTTGCTCCATAAACCTTCCTACATCTTGACTGTGATTTTGTCTCAGTCTTCTCAGGTACAGTAGGAATGCAGATTATTTTATATTTTCCCAGAGGTGGGATCCTCTGGCTTCGTGCCCTCATTTAATCTTCTTTTTCTAGATATACACTAGTGTGCTCTGCAGGACAAGGATGAAATGGAGAGACCTCTTTAAAGGTCTTTACCTTACAGGCAAGTGCTAAATGAAAAATGTAGCTATGTTTTTCCATTGAACATTTAGCAAGGAAGTATACTTTTAATGCATAAAACTGTGTACATCTAAACACAGCTGGGAGATGGACTATCCAAAATGTTTATCACACACCATCAGAAGGTGGTTAAACAGCCCAGTATCCTGTAGTCACTTGAGCAGTGGATCTGTTTTATTTAAAATGTCATGGATTTAGATGAATTATACTTTGATTTATTTCCATCACAAGAACTTTCACAGGCCAAAAGCAAATGCACCCCCACATGCACCCCTTCATTATGATTTTTTTCATTTGAGCTACTAGTTCATTTTCGCACAAAAATCTATTTTAAATTACCTTAGTCTGATTTATGACCCCAGGAGAATGATTTTCATATGCCATTTCCAATTCTTTATCATCTCTACCACTCCTTAGCAGGCTTTCCAAGGAGAGGACAGTGACTAGCCTTTGCCTGTCCGACTAATTACAAACACAGCACAAGCAGCTGCTTTCCAAAGAACTGGACAGTATTTGCACAACAGAAAGGTTAAAGTCATACATAGGTAAACATGAAATACGGAAACAGATGACAGGTCAAGACAACCTTCCACAGTCCTTGAATTTCAGAGACTCACTCAAGCACCCTGTGTTTACTACTCCTTCTAGACCGCTGCAGTGAGGCTACATTAGGACCTGCAATCTTAACCTTTGCAAGTGGAACAGTAAATCCCAGTCTTTCTAAAAAAGCCTCCATGCCATTTCAGCTCTGCATCTCCCAGTTCACATTCATCCCATTAGACATCAGTGCAACAGTTTGTCATTTCTCGCATCAACAAGTTTGTGTCTTCAATATCCAGTACAGAATATTCAACACCCCACTGCTGACTATCAAATCACAGACAGTAGAAACAAAGCTCAAATATTGTTGAATAAAGTGTAGCAAATTGAAGACATCCTCATCTGCTTCTAGACGCTTGCTGAGCTGAAGAAGCAGCTAAATTATGACAGAAATTGTTCAGAAAGAATTATTTATGACAATTACTGGATAAGTTCTTTTCTGAGCACAAGAAGCACTAAGAAATAGGAATATGCAAGCAATCATTCACAGATTATTTACAAGCTTATCCTCCAATGAGCCTGCATCAGAACACATATAAACACATAAAACCAAAGCAAAACCAGACTATGAGGATATAAAGACGTGGGTATTGGGAAAACACCGTCTAAGTAAATCAATAAAACAAATAATGTAAGGACAGAAATAATGGGGAATTGTTTAAAATTCCATTAAGGTGAACACAGAATCACACAATAAAATAGGTTGGAAGGAACATCTGGAGGGTCATCTGCTTCAAGCACCTCACTCAAGACCAAGTCTAGTTAGACGGACTGTGTCTAGTCACATTCTGGATATCTCCAAGGATGGAGAATCCCTGGGCCCCTCTTCCAGCATGTGATCGCCTTCATTGGGAAAAGCTTCCCAGTGTTTAATCAGAATTTCCCTTGTTGCAGTTTGTGTCTGTTGCCTCTAGTCTTACCACCATAGACCTTCAAGGAGAGTCTCATTCCCTCCGCTCTATATTCTGCCATTAGAGATGATGATTGCAATGACATTTCCCCATTACACTTCTTTTCTCCAGGCTGAACAAATCCATCTCTCTGTCAGCCTCTCCTCACATCACAGGTGCCCCAGTCCCTGTCATATCCATGATCCATATTCTCCTGCATATTTGCTGTAAATTGTCAACCTACAGGTGTTTATCTTACAAGATTGAATTTGGTTGACAAAAGTTTCTCTCAGTGTTTGTTGTGTGCCTAAATAAGCTCTAGCTTTCCTGTGCTCAGTATAATTTTCCTTTTTTTTTTTTTTAAAAAAAAAACACCTTCTTACCTGAGCACATTTTGCTTGTAATGTCTGTACAAATAATCACTAAAAACTGTCATCTTTTGGGACATTTTGAGTTGATTCCTCTGTAAGAAGTCTGTTCTTTTTGAAATCTACTGTTTTCTGTGTAGAATGTTAGAGATAAGAAAATTAAATTCACTACCAATCATACACATCCCATCATATTGACACTATTAAAATATAACAGAAACTGTGTACCTTTCTTTCAGAGAATATCTGGAATGAAACAGGAATGTTAAACAGGAAAGCAGAGAAATGTAATGAGTTGTTTGATTTTTCACACTCTGCTTCTGTGCTGAGTACAGAACTAGAATAAAAAAGAAGGTGGTTTGAGGACCATCTTTTAGCTCCTTGGTTCTGGTTATCTCTAACCTGAAAGAGCTTTCAAAGCCCTACACATGCCATTGGCTGGTGCAAGACTGTTGTAAAAGGTTTTCTAAACTCATTCCTTTTCCTTTTTGCATAGATGTAAATAGAGTAGGACCTTTGAAGACAGGGATGGCTGACAAGCCTATTGTCCTTCTAAGGGAGAAGGGGAGAGGGAGACAGGAGGAGACGGGGGAAGAGAGACACTTTTTTTTCTTTTTTTCTTCTTCCTCCCATCCTCTCCCCTTCCCAGAGTAGTCAGGTTCATCCCAGCCTGCCATGGGTTTGCTGCAGACTGAGTTCTGGAATATCTCTCCTGCCTGGACTTGAGTGCACCAAAGCCTTTTAATCCTCCTAAACCAAGGATAAACATGTTGATATAGAGGCTAATCCTCTAAATCCTCAGGCTCTACCTATATGCATATATGCACACATATTCATACAACCTATATAGTGTGCAACATTGGTTCTTTTCAGGTACAAAACTTCTGTGTTCCTATATGTGAAACTGCGCACTGCACTAATGCATGCCTATTGGTGCTCAGGAAATGGCTTTTTCCTTTTTGGATCAAGTAAAGCAACTGTGTCCCCAGTGGAATTATTTTATACCTTTGATTTTTCCTCATTTATTTGAACACATACATTTCAGAGAAATGAAGGACAACAGTTACATAGATCAGTACCTATATTATATTAGGAAATCTTTTTTTTTTTTTTTTAGAATTACAAATTATGCAACAAAAAATAAAAAAAGGAACACAACGATTTCAATACATGGAACGCAAAAGCAATTTCTTACTTTTTAAAATTTTGTGGTTATGTCTCAAAAAAAATATGTGGTGCAGCAGTAACACTAGTAACAGTTTTTATAAACAGGGAAAGTAAACCTACAGGTATTGTACCATGAAGCCAAATTAAAGAGTACTTAAGGATATTTAAAAACCTATGGATATACATAAGTCTCTGTTTGGATTTCTGATAGTGTCCGCATGGGTAGCTGTGTAGCTTTGGGAATAAATGGGAATTATATGCCTTAGTATTTTAGAAAGTTCTATAGGCATTGACTTACATGATTAGGTAACCAGGAATTTCTGCAAAACTTTTTTTTTTTTTTTAAATCCATTAATTCATGTTAGCTAGAATATCAACCCTAATGTCAAGGACTTCAAACAGTGATACAGTTTAGCTAGATCAGATCAATTACATTTCAGTGAAGCCAGGGTAGCATTATCAAAAGCCCCACAGTTCTACTTTTGAAGTAATTTGTGGACTTGGAAGTTCAAATCCCACTGAAATGTAATACAACTCCTATTAATTTCAGGAGCCTTTGAAAGTTTCCTTAATAAGCTTCCAAAGCCCAAATCTTCCGAGATACCTAAATGCCAAAGTCTCACAGGTTTCAGTGGGAAATTGCTACACACTCAAATGCTTTTAAGCAGTGTTGTACATACTTTTTTGCTGAAAATGGCTTAAGACTGCTTTGAAAATGTACATAGGTCTCAACAAGAAAGTTCCTCAAAGCAGTGTGAAAAGAAATAGTAGGAGAAACAAACCATTCTTCTGAAAACAAGTAACTTAGCACCAGCTGCCACATTGAGAAAGAGATATTTATAGAATCATAGAATCATTTAGGTTGGAAAAGACCTTGAAGGTGATCAAGTCCAACCATTAACCTAACACTGTGATGTTTACCACTCAACCACGTCCCCAAGTGCCTCCACATCGACACCTCTTTTCAGTATCTCCAGGGATGGTGACTCAACCTCTTCCCTGGGCAGCCTGTTTGAGTGCTTGACAACCCTTTCAGTGAATAAATTTTTCCTTAACACCCAGTCTAAACCTCCCCTGGTGCAACTTGAGGTCATTTCCTCTTGTCCTATCACTCATTACTTGGGAAAAGAGACCAACACCCACCTCGCTACAACCTTCTTTCAGGCAGCTGTAGAGGGTGGTCAGGTCTCCCCAAGCCTCCTTTTCCTCACACTAAACAATCCCATTTCCCTCAGCCACTACTCATAAGACTTGTGCTCTAGACCCTTCAACAAAGGGCTCGGTTGCCCTTCTTTGGATGTGTTCCAGTACCTCCATGTCTTTCTTGTAGTAAGGGCCCAAAACCGAACATGGTATTTGAGGCGTGGCCTCACCAGTGCCAGGTATGGGGGGATGATCACTTCTGTACTCTTGCTGGCCACACTATTTCTGATACAGGCCAGGATGCTGTTGGCCACCTGGGCACACTGCTGGCTCATGTTCAGTCAGCTGTCAACCAGCACCCCAGGTCCTTTTCTGTTGGGCATCTTTCCAGCCACTTTTCCCCAAGCCTGAGAGTGCAGGTCCTGGCATTTAGCTTTCTTTAATCTCATACAACTGGCCTTGGCTCATCAATCCAGCCTGTCCAGATCTCTCTGCAGAGCCCTCCTACCCTCCAGCAGATCAACACTCCTACCCAACTTGGTGTCATCTGCAAACTTACTGAGGGAGCAGTCGATCCCCTCATCCAGATGAATGAGTCTGTGAAGTCAGTAAATTCAAATGAACTAATTATAGTGTCTTCATTAGGCACTTCTCTACGGACACTGTGAAAGCTATCTCCCTGTCTCAAAGGGTAGTCCAATGATTACTAAGGCACCTATTGCATCTTTTAGGCCTCTCATTTGGCATTTAGATCACATGTGCCAGGAGCAGCTCACCTTAAGGGAAAATATGGTTCGAAAGGCGTATGTTCGATGTAGGTTTTCTTTGCCTATTGCATGTCAACTTTTTGTTGCGTATGTTTAATACCTATAACATTATGCATTTGATACACCAGCATGTGATACACTGAGGGTGTACTCGATCCCCTCATACAGATCATTGATAAAGATATTAAACAGAACTGGTCCCAGCACTAAGCCCTGGGGAACACCACTTGTTTGATGTCTTTCCCGTATTAGAAAGTCTTCTGTCTTAGTTGAGCTGTGCCAGGATAATTGCACTTATTATGTGCAGCTCTGCATTGAATTTAATTCTACCTTATACAAATAACAGGGCAAAGGAAAATATTTTATATAATTTACATTAAAAACTGAAATAGTGAAAAATTCCTTAGCTGAGGAAAGAGGTGGAGTTTTTAATCATGTACTGGGTCTGTGTCAGGTGGAGTTAATTTTCTTCATATCACCTCATATGGTGCTGTGTTCTGCATTTGTGACCACTGTGACTATGTTTTAGCTAGTGCCTGCAGAGTGCCAAGTCCTTCTCTGATTCTCACTCTTCCACCCCAAGCGAGTGGGCTGAGGCTGGGAGGGGAAACAGCTGGAACAGCTGACCCCAACTGACTGAACGAATATTCCATGTGTTATATATAACATCATGCTCAGGAATAAAACAGTGGGGCAGTTTTCCAGGCTAGCTCTTGCTCGTGCTTGCTCATGGTCTGGTTGCACATCAGTCAGCTGGTGGTAAGTGATTGCTCTTGCATCACTTTTTTGGTTTGTTTCATCTCTTTTTCTCCTTTTACCTATCTCTACCTTTAACTGACTTTATACCAACCCACAAGTATTCTCACTTTTGCCCTTCTGATCCTCTCCCCCATGCCTCTGCAAGGAGTCAGTGAGCAGCTGTGTGGGGCTGACCTGCCTACTGGGGTTAACCCACAACAAACGAGCCCACACTTCTAGGTTCAAAAATTGAACCTCACAACAGTATTTCAGCAAGGCTGCCACAGTTCACATGATGACTCACCATAACTTGCACTATAAAATCACATCACAGAATCAGCTGACGGGCCGTGTGTGAGCATGTCTTCACTTTCAAAAAGCTTGAGGGCTAAGGAACCTCTCTAATTTAATTGCTATCTTTCTTTTTATAAAAACCTTGCCTGTACTGTTGCAGAGAACAGGGGAGAGACTTTGCCATTCTCAAACAATTCCGTTCAGCAGTATTTCATAGGAAATTATTTCCTATCATTTCCAAATTGATAGGAATTAAATGAAAGGGACAAAACAGATGCTCTAGTAAAGAGTGTTGTTTCTTTTTTTTTAAAGGACAAGCCCTTTCTTTGTGGCAGTTCCCCTGTTTTGTCCTATGATTTAACAACACCCTCTATCCTGTCAAGTTCTTGTTGCTGGAGTTTCAAACAGATGCAAGTGGTTTTGAAACACCCCACAGGGCTAATAGCCAGAAAAAAACAAGATCACATTACTAAAAAACAGCATATGAATTGGCTTAACATGTGCAAAATGATGTTATTTGAGCAACTGTAGTAATATCTCTCAAGATACTACTTGTAGAACCAACCACAGACTTATCAGTTGAGTGTGGGGGGTTTTTAATACCTTTTCTCTTTTTCTTTTTTAGAATCTGTCATTATATTAAATAAGTTTAAGGGCAGAATCCAGAATTTGCCTCTTAGATCCTCTTAGATCCCTGCACAGTTGGTCTTCATTCCCATATTCATCACTCACATCTGTGTACACAGAGAGGTAAGAAGGAGCCAAGCACAGGAGCTGGGCTGTACTGCAGAGATCTGAGAGTGAGATGGTGCTCCAGAAGGAGGAGATGGGGAAGACATCAACACAGTTGCATATTTTTGTGACATTTTGTTGAACTCATCTAGTCAACACAGCAGAGATCCTGGCTCTTTCCAGCTATGTAGTTATAGCTTTGAAGTGCCTTTTGATTCATGTATTTTTTCCCTCTTTCAATACAAAATGGAATAGGAAGCATCAAAAGGACTGAAAAAACCCTCTTGTGATAATTCCTGTGTGATTGGAAGCTAGTTTCTGACATTTCACAGTAGGTAATCCTCACATGAGATGTAAGCTTGATTTTAGAAAGCCATGCAGTCCAGATAGCTTGTTTTAGGGAAGAGCTAATGGCATTTTCATCTAAGGCACTTTTGGCTCAGGACTAGTAAGACATTTATTCCTATAAGTCTCTTGTTTTCTAGAGATGGGTGATTAAATAGAACTAGACAAGTTAGTCGAGAACCAACACCTGAAAACAAAGCAACAGAGTCTCTATCCATCTCTTCTCAGTTTGATGGCTCTTAGGGAGGGGTATGAGTGAAATTATTCAACACAGAAACATCCAATAAAACCATCCATCTGATCCTTCAGGAGGAGAACTTTAGTGGATACTTGCTAAAAGGGAGAAAGAAGTCCTGAAGCACTTTTTTTTTTTCACCAAACTGTGATGCTGAACTTAATGGGCTAGCTTCAGGAGCTACTTCAATCATTTTCTTAATATATAGCCTCTGCTCAACAAGCCTGTACCATCTCCTTATCTGAAGCAATTTTCTCCAATAGAGCTGTGAAATCTTTCTTTTTTCTTACTAGATCATCATTAAATAAATGTGTTAAAACATCTGTGAGTCTCCACTCCATAGCAGCAATACAAGAAAACTGTATGAGCACTTTTCAAAGCAGGTAAGTTCACTCTCTATACAAAGGAATGTAAGAGTAGTGGTTCCTGAAAAACAGCCACCCTCTAAAGCACAAAGCTTACTGTGTGCCACTACTGGATATATCAACTATTTAAGCAAATGCTGTCAGGTTTTTTTATACATGACCAATGATTTACAATTTCTGTGCAGAACTGGTCATCAGAGCGATTCTTTCTTTCCCCCACATCTCATTAGTTTACATGGGGAGAGATTTCACTTCCTAAAACTCACCTATTTTTCCATATCCTTTACTGTTCTTTGCAACACTTTTCTGCTTATTCCTCCTGAAGCTACTTCAGCTATCTTATGCAGCTACTACCAAGTCCCACAGTTTTGTTTTAGTACATTTTTTTAAAACCTGACCAGCAAAATAGAAATTAATTCCTGGTTTTGATGTCAGTATTTTAAAAAATGTCCTACCACTGAGTAAGTGTTAATGTGTTCTTAAAAAAACATCATTTACGTTGTATTATCTCTCCCACAGGAATACTATTGTTTAGCCTAGTTATAAGGATAGGGCTGAAGCCTGACTGCATTAGATTTTTTTTCTGTTTGACAGCCAGGCTTGGAGGTTGCCTGAATTGCCAAGAGTCGTGCCTACATACCTTCTATTTATAATGCACAGTCATATATACATATTGGAAGTAAGGATCATCTTCAGATGGATTCAGTATGGATGCAAGATGAATTTGGAAGGGAATGAACTTAAAAGATCTGCATTTTAAGCTCCTTTAAAGGAATGTTTTTAGGGGGTTACATTAAAGTGTGTGGAGTTAAGTGCAGTGTTTGCCTTGTGGAACTGAAAATAAGTTTTTATACTCTTGTGCAAGTTTATCAGGAAGTTAGATGACTTCAGCACTTCATTCACACAGGTCCACAATGTATATAAAATTACTATATATGATAAAGTTGCTTGGAAAATTAAATAGGCCAAGGCTGAGGTTTTAGAACACACTCCTGGACTTTTTAGTGACCTTGGAAATAAAAAGTCATTAAATATTTCATCTGCTGTACTGCACAAACAAATCTGGCACAACTACACACTTTGAAATTGAAAACAGAATTTAATTTCTAATAGAATGGAAAACATGCACAACTTTAGGAAAAGGCAGACACTGCTGGCTGATCCTAACATATCCAAATACCACATGCATTTCACTGAAGGAAATTTACTAAAAAACAACAGAGAGGAATGAGCTGAGATCCATTGCTGAACCAAAGTACTTTGCAGGGGTGGCAAAATTCAATGTCAGTGTCACATTAAAATCTTTTCAGTCTGCTCACAGAGGTCCTAGAGCTCAGTGGGACATCTTCCACCACAAGAGCCCTGTTGATGCCCTGGACATGAGAGGTCACACAGACCCATGATTCCTGTTATCCGAAACAAGCATTGCTCCAAGTAAAGTTGCTCAGAGCCACCTCTGCAACCCCGTCTGCCCCAGGTCCAGCACCAGCTGGTCCACCAACACAAGCAGCCTGCAATTTGCTTTGCCAGGTGCTGCTGCAGAGGTCAAGGTGCCCAGGGGGCTGCCCACTCCCATTTCAGTCCCTGGTGCTGCCTCAGTTCCAGAGATTGCCAGCTGTGGGCAGCCTCCTCCTTGCTTAGCATTGCCAAAGCAGTGGAAACTGGCAGAAATGGAGCAAGAAAACTGAAACGTCTACAGTTTGGAATCACCAGGACTCACATTCACATCAAAACCATTGAAGAGCTTGGCACTCACATGTTGCTGTCCCCCACTCTCTTGCATACACACTCACCAGCAAAAGGAGGAGAAAATCTGTCTCCACAAAGAGGAGTTTTCTCCTATCAGTAAGCCAGATTTCAAACACACAAGTGGAAAATTAGAACAACCTAAAAAAAAAAAAAAAATCACTAAAACTTTATGTTTTGCCACAAGCACATCTCCTACTTCTCTTATGAATATACTGCAGTCAGATCAGCCTGCACCCTGAGCCTTTTTGCCATGGAGACCTATTCCCCAAGCCATAGACTTGCTGATGCCCCTTGCAGCTAACTCCCCACCACAAACCCGTAACTCCTTCTGAAGGAAAACAGATCTCTCTAGAGTGGTCAGCTTGCCCTTGCTTCAGCAAAAGACCTTGTGCAATGAATCAGAGCTCACAGATCCCTTATTTAGACAATGAGTAAAAACTTTTCTGTTATAACACCTTTTTGCATGTTCCTGGTTTTGGACTGTTTTTCAAATATGCTGTTTAAAGATTCGATTTAGTTTCTAGCCAAAACAAAGCCCCCCAGAATTTAATTTTCTGAAGAAAAGAGTGCAGTTGCTTTTCTAAGGAAGGTTACCATAAACCCCATAAATTCTCTGGTTCTTTGTCTAAGGATGAATGTTTCAAGTTTCAAACTCACTGGCTTATTTAAAAAAAAAAGGATGAAACTTTTCAACAAGCTCCTTTAAGTGAGGCATAAGCAATTAACATAATCCTGTCCCACTGACCCCCGCTAGAGTTTTACCGTGTTTCACCACAACCAGAAAAAGTGAATGATTTCTTCAGGAGCAGTGTGACCAAGAGGCAGACCAGGAATACAATATCCTTAATTCCCAATCCCCTTCCCAACAGCCAGACTTCAGCTATTCCTCCATGAAATGTGTGCACAAATCCAAAACAATATGATCTATTTGGCTGTTAATGATACCAACAGAGAGGTAACGAAAGAAGGAATTTTAACAGTTAAACATTATTTACCAAGACTTTTGTTTCTTTACTGTGCCCATGATATTATTTCTCTTAGTTATGTTTTGCCTAATGTGAAACAGTATTTTCCCTTAATTCTTTTTCTACCTTTTAAAAACAGCCACACACAGCAAGCCTGATGGATACTCCCACAGGAACAGTCCCAACAGGAGTGTTTCTTCTTTATTTTGTTTTTAATCCTATATAAAATGTTTTAAGGTGCTAATTAAAGCCAAAACACGAGCCCTTCTCACACAAAGCCTCCTATTCCAGCATTCATTCACCCCATTGTGTCAACATTGTAGTTTATAACCCTAACTACTACATATGCAGCTACATACAGTGGGAAGGAGAGAAAGCAAGAGGTTTAACTCTTAATTCAAAAGAACCTGAAAGTTATTTTACCACTGGGGGATTATGTGTACATCATTTCTGTAGCTCTAAGGTACTATTTTTCAAATGGTGAGGGAAAGGCAGAGGACTGAAAGAGAAGCCAGTGAGAGTTAACACTGCATTTTATTTAAATTCCTAGTTTTAGATATAATTTTCTGGCACATATTTTATTGTTAAGCTTTTCAGGATCCATTGCATCATTGAAGACCTGCACATCCAAAAGGTTGAGAAAAGCAAGTAGAAATCTGAAGAAATGAACCAACACTTTGAAGATTCACTGGGCACCAAATATGACACAGGAGGCCACGTTACACAAATCACTGTAATATATGTCATTCTCTACCAAGTGTGTTGTAGCAGCTACGATCTACTGGGAACTCTGCACCAGTTGTTCCCACAGTATGTGAGCTTTCTCTTAATATAGTATATTTAGTACACCAAGCAGGAGGCAGCTAAGCTAGGAGAGCTCCAAAACTGCTCCTAGTTGAGCCTGTTCACAGACACATCTGCAAAACCCAGTTTAGCAATAAGCTGCTTAAAGACAAAATGGAAGCTTTCTTTTCCAGTTGGTGTAAATGCCTTTTAAAGACATTATTTAATGCCTTCTTTGCCTCAGTCTTTAATAGCCAGACCAGGTATCCTCATGGTATTCAGCCCCCTGAGCTGGAAGACAGGGTTGGAGAGCAGAATAAACTCCTCATAATCCAGGAGGAAACAGTCAGCGACCC